>NC_049198.1:24700920-24828420 GCF_009769625.2 Cygnus olor
CAAATTATGATGTTTAATTTTTGTTTGTCCAGTATTATATATATATAATGGATAAAGTAGAAAACTGAACTTTCCGATGTTAAGACTTTTGCATTTGTCACATCTAGAGTACAGCATTGTGAGACTGTGGTGAGTATTTTGGGGACTGTCCCTGAGAGCAAGAAGAAAAATGTTGAGCTGTTAGCTTGAAATTAATAAAAACACAATTTTTCATATTCTCTGCACTCAAATATGCCTTTGTAGCATGTATTTTTAAAAGCCTCCTTCCTTCAGATAAATCTACAGATAGTGCACATCTTTTATTGTAAGATTGATTTTATTCAGAAATTTTGCATTTCGTACTGAGGAATGACACTTAAAAACTGCAGAGGTCTTGTTTGAATTTTAATTTATGTTCAGTGTTTTTACCGGCATGCTCAATGGCATATCCTGCTAAAGCAGTGGCCCAAATGGGGAAACATTATTTATTTATTTATTTCCTTATTTATTTAATTTCCTCACTCAGAACTTAGAATTTGTAGAAATCTGCAATAACTCCTTACTGAAACTCCCCTTTCCTCTCAGAGAGCTTATGAATTTCAATATGTACTTACGGTGAGTTCTCAAAGCCCTGCTAAGTATATGAATTATCGTATGTGAATACAGCTGATTGTTTCAAATGTAAGGATGATATGAGAGCTGTAAGTTACTTTTTCTTGATTATAATTGGTCTGTGCTTAACTGAAACTTGGATTGCACTTCAGAACAATACCTAAGATTTCACTAGAAGATACTGTGCTGATCTGGATCAGTTTTCCCTTTAAATTACTTATATCCAATTCTAAATATATCTAAATGCCCTGATATTTTGTAAGCCTTGGAATTGCCAAATTGTTAAATACAGGTGAAAATATAAGTAAATGATTCATAACTAACGTATGTCTTGATTTCTGAAACTGCTAGTCTTTTTTTTTTTTTAGCTTTGCATGCTTAAGAAAGTAAAACCATGTCTTGCTCAATGCATGTAAGACTCCATCTTTTCACTTTTACTTGAAGAGTCATCATCACATGGTGTGAAACACCTGATATTCAAATTATAATTCTGAGATTTGTCCCAAAATGTTAAGAATAACTTAGTACCAAAGATTTTGACATTGAAAGGAAAAACTACACATGGAGCTAACTCAGCTTGTTTAGAGGTGTAACTGCTTGCTGCTAGGGCATATCCCTTCTTCCATGGACCAGTAATGTGCTGCCACATAACATTTAGGCTAGCAATACAAAGTAAGTGAAAGGCAAGGACATCACAGCTGTTGAAGTATGGTGATTTAGAATATTTATATGATGTCCATTCATAGCTATTTTAGTGTACTCTGAAAGTTCTGACAACTGCAAGGAGGTGGGATACGATCCCCTCTTACCACCACCCCAAAAACAATGTTAAGGTGCTTTCTTCCGAGGCTGGTGAGAGTTGTGCCGAAGTTTTTTAACACCAGCTTCTTTTAGAAATGTTTTCAGTTTCCTTATGCTATAGACTCAAGAGGATATTAGAGGGACAGATGACTCATTAAAAAGCTATTGAGTAATGCAGTGATTAAATACAGTTACATCAGAAAAACGGATTTTAAAAAGCTCACTTCAGTAGCAGACTTTCTCACCTTGTTTTTTCATACTTTTCTCCTAATGACTTTGTGGTGTACAATGCCTTGACATATTAAGACTTTAAAAAGCAGTTCTGAAATCTTCCTGAAATAGTGTTGCCAGGTGTGTGGTTGATTAAAATTTTCAGTTTAAATAATTGTTCTGTATTGTTGATTTGGATTAGGAAATGTTTCTTTTTATGGCTGCATACAGTGTTGCGTACTGGTTCCCTGTCTCTACTGTCTGTGTTCTTGACTTAAAGGTGCCAGCAGGATTAGGGGAAGTTACATTTGTAAGAACTGTAAAATGGGTCTTTAAATTGTGGAATTGTGTTTAGGAATTCATGGCTGCAAAAGAAGGTTTGTGTACAAATCTTTACAATTAATTAATTTGGAAAATTTTCATGAAAAATGTGCAAAAAATTGTTCTACTTTTTCCGCTTAAAGAGCTTTATAACACCAGCAATTTTAAAATATTATTATTACATAAATCATAAATTTCAACTATTATTTAATATGTATTAAAAGTTGCTTAAAATTGAATTAGGTTTAGTAAATTCTTATTGTCATAGTTTTCCTTCTGCTACATTTGTTTGATTGACTAAATCTTTGGAGGATGTAGATGATAGTAGCAGAAATAGTTCATATGAGAACCAAGGTAATTTCAAAAGTGGTTGAGAAAAAACTGTCTACCTAATTTGTATTTAGTAACCAACTGAGGGACCTAGTACAGCCACAGCTACTGTTCAAAGCAATGTACTTAAATTCATTGAACTGATGCCATGAATTTTATTTCTGAGTTCCATAAAACAGTGTGTTTTTGAATTTCAACAAAGAAGCAGGAGGTAACTTGATATAAATAAATCTCTACGCCTCTTAACAAACTATGAACTGTATCAGATCGCTTTTTTTTTTTTTTTTTCCTATTTAAGGCCAAAAAATGAAGCTTGTGGTAAACAAAACATGGAAAAGCTGTATTTTAGCAGAGGCCACAGGTGAACTATGTTTCATGAACTAAGGAATATAGATTTTTTTCAGGTTAAAATGAGTAAAATTATGTGCAAAAGTAATATTGTTACATCAATATAATGTACCATTAAAAAAAAAGTTGCATTTAAGTACATGCAGAAATTCTACATCCATGTTGGGGAAATGGTAATAAAGATGTCATACGTACTGAGTTCGGTGCTGATTTTGGATTTTTGGCCATGTAGGTGGGTTACAGTGCATTAAAGTCATCCTGATACAGCCAAAATAACACTTTGCATTATGCTTCAACAAAAATACAGTGTCCAAGATTAAAATATAGTTATATTAAACCAGCAAAGATGCAATTTACATTTCAGCATTTGTAAATATCTGTGCTAGATATGAAATATGAGGAGTTACAGGCTGAGTTTACTGTGGTTTGTAGGCAATAGTGTATAGTATTTCAACCCACATTATACACTTATCCTGACACAAGAGGGCCATTTCTGGGGAAAAGTTTGAACTAGGTGCTTCTGTTGGAAGAAGTCAATAATGCAGGAATTGCAATACTGTAACCCTAGCTGTAAAATTATACCTTATAACCAGTAGGGTTCAGTGTGTTTTCACTTTAGAGGTGTTGTGCTGAAGAGTACTGGCTGTTTGCCAAAATCAAAATACTGTATTAGAAACCATTCGTAAGAACTTCTTTGAAGTCATTTAGACTCAATGCCAAAATCTATATTAATTCCTATCTGCAGCATCCACTATTTCAAACTCATAATTAGGACACAAGGTGAGGCTGACACCTTACTTTGTTTTTCCAGCTCTTCAGCTGCTTTGGGAAATCCTCAGGCTCTCCAGTTAGGTGGCCAGTGGAAGGGTCGAATCACTAAATTGAAGTAAATTATTTGTCCATATATTGGGAGAATGCCTTTTCCTTGAGGCACCTAATGGCTGTTGCAAAGTTTGGAGTGCTACAGATCCCAGGGTGTCCTGTAGGGAAGAAAGTGCAATTCTGAATTTACACCAAGACTTGTGGGCCATAATTATGGCACAGAGCTCAGCCCAGTCTTTCATGTTTTATAAGAATCCTGATTTAATCATATTTCCATTTTGTTGCTACTGAAGCTCTTTCTTGTTGGAGTTTTAAAAAGATTTTACTGACATTATCATTGGATTATTTATGTTATTCATTATGCCCAGCATAAGGAAAAGGCAACAATGCCAAATCTCAAACAAAACAATGTGTTGTTGTAGTTTAATGCTCTATCATACGTGCAAAATTAAATGTATCTCACTGGCCCTCAGTTACACATAAAATACAATCTAAGTACAGTCTCAGTTTTAAAGGTGCTTGATTAGTCTGGTATGGGTTTAATAGAGTTTTCTGCTGTTTGTGATTAAGTCCTATTTCTCCTTCCTTTATATCATGAATTAATTCTTTAATGTTTAAGAACAATACTTTTTATTGAGATGGGCTTACTGGACATCTGTGTAGCTTTTTATATTTTGAGGGAACCAATGGAAGGTCTAAAGAACATAAAAATGTAAGAAATTGTGGTAATTTAACATTACAGAAGATTTTAATCATCTCTAGATTCATAGACCACCTCGAACACACTACTTGTTGAAAGGATGTTTTTATGCCTGTTTGAGACCACATAAATATTAGAGAAAACAGCCAAGAAAGAGATTAGTTTTGGCAGTGTTACAGAGGCAGACGATGGAAAGTTATGATAAAGGCCCTCTTCTGCTTGCAATTGATCTTCGTGTGATTAAAAAAATCAGTGGGAGTTTTGTTTGTAAGTTTTAATATTCTTGTAAGTTTTTAGAGACAAAAATATGATTTTATCTATGTTGGAATTCAGTAAAAAATTTTGGAACTCACTTTCAAATGTCTGAAATTGTTGGCCAATACTGGTTCAAAAATATGAGCATTAATACTCAAACTTTCAATTAGCCTCGTTGACATGTTAGTCATTTAGGGAAGTGTAGAGCCTAAAAGTTGGTGACAATTCAAAAAGAATTGGATTAGAATGTGTTAGAAATTGAAGGTCTTCATAGTAGATGCAGCTTTAAGAAGGTGTTTAGTAGATGTATAGCAGTCGAAAGAGCCTTTGGTGGAAAGTTATTCTAAGTATTTACCAGAATTTGATATGATGTCCTCAACTGTCTGTCTGTCTAGACAAATTAGCCAAAGTTAAATCGTTGTTCCCTGTAACTTTTCTGCACTACAGAAAATATGAACTTGCTTGTTTGCTTTTTTGTTTGTTTTTTCTTCCTTTTTGCGAGGATGCTGTCCTTATTTTGGCAAGCTATATTAGCAAGATTAAAGCATGCCTCATTGTCAGGGTTTGCCACAGCCTCTTGAAATAATGGATGTAGGATGTTGAAATTCTTTCTTTTTTTTTTATAAATTATTAATTATTTTTGTAGGAGCTCCATAAAGAATATATTGCCATGTGACCATCAGTAATATGTAACTGGTAATGGAGCAAAAGATCCTAAATATGTTGCCATATGCTGCCACATACTGCCAGTAGCTTTCTTTCCTTTGTTTGCCTATCTTGACATTTTTCTTCTAATACTGTAAACCTATGGTTAAGTTGTTCTTCTGGCTTGAATTGAAAGATCATGTAAATGTGGCTGGGCTGTGAGATAGCCCTTCTTCTCCTTTTAGCTGTTCAGAAGTTACTGGAGCATAGCCTTACAGTGAGTGTAGGAGAGGATATAGCTCTCACAGCTCAGTAGGTCACTCTTGGATTATGTCATGGATATTGCCAATAGGAGGGCCGTAGAAGGGATACTTAGATTAAATGATTCAGTCCACTGCTTTAACAGAATGTAATTTAGAGGAATAGAATATAATTATTGTCATTCTTAGAAGCAAATATTTTTTCCAATGATATATGTTTTATGCAAACGTATATATATTTCAGAATCAGGATCAAAATTTAATCTATGTTTATTATTAAAACACTATTAAACAAAGGAACAGATACAAAATAAAAGACAACAGACATAATTATGTGTTCTTTCATAAATATAAAAATAATAATAACAATAATACATCATACAGACATACAGGTCTGTCTAGCTCAGTTTTCTGTATTAGGTTTAATAAAACCAATAGTGCTTCTTACTTTAAATAGTAACAGGAAATTGTCTTTTTTTTTTATTATTACCTTGACTTTAATTATTGAGGACTTACTGATATGCAAAAACAAGCATGTTCATGCGCAGAGGATTTACTCGTTTGTAGCTGGTCATCTTTTTTGTGATAAAATTAAAAGTACTGCTGGTGACCTTATACATTTCCTTTCATGTGGTTAATGAGTGGGGGACTTTTAAGGCAAAATCTTAATGTTGCCTTTCTTATTACTGTGTAAGAAGTAGGTTAAAAATATTTGCATCTTCTTTTCCAGATAGGGATCATCTTTGACCATGGGCAATATAGCATGGGGGCTGGCCTGATTCGTTCTGATAGTTTTACCATGTGACATCACCATGGAGTTCCTACGCTGACTTTTAATTCTTGGTGGCCTTCAGTCATAGTGCAGTGGGAGGACAGTCGATGTTTTAATTTTTGTATTTCCATCATTCTAAACAGCTGTATAAAAAATAAAAGTTTTGCAAGTTTAATCTTAATAATCTTCACCCAAAAAAAGCAGACACGCTATGTCATAAAATAACTATTAGTGACTAGTTTGTATCCTATAAATCTAACTTGAGTTGATAATATGGTCCATTACCAGCTAACTGCACAGAGTATTTTTCATTTTACACTCTTCAGTTACTTTTTAGTGAAGTGTTAAAAAATATGAAGCTTTTCTCCTCTCTAAAATTGCACACTGTCTGTCTGTTATTAGGGAGATAACAGCTCTTATAAATGTTTCAGTAAGCGTTAAGTAGACAGTTATGTGCACTCTCATTCCACGCTTATTTGCTTACTGTAATAAACTGATAAAATATGTGTGGTTTGTCTCTGTGTATCTGCAGGCATCATGAGTCACATAGATTTCCTTTAGAAATAATGTTGTGTCTGCAGAATTGATTGGTTATTTTCATAAACCATCCAAAGGTACACAAACGACTTCTATTATTTAAACATATGCTATGTAAGATTTGTAGGGGATTATCTCATGGTTACTAGATGCTTCTTGTTCTATTAACTCTTTGGAGGGTTATTTTAACCCCAGAATGATTGCAGGTATCCTGCCCTGTAGGTTTCTATAAGCATTGCAAATGTATGCATTAAAAATGTTAAAATAAAAACAAAGCACTCTGTTTACCAGACTCATGCAACTGTTCAGTAGACTGCCTTACAGTCAAATCAACCTGTGTTAGCTCACAATCCTGACCAGCAAATAGATGTCTTAAGAATTTTAGTTTTTCCTGAAATAAATTTCTTTGTTGAGGAGACATCTATTTTATTTATTTCTAATAGTGACACGTTAAATGCAACTAGAAATTAATGTCCTATAGGTTTTAAAACATAATACCGTTATTCTGTCTTTTGCATGTCTTACGTTTTGTAAAGTATGATATTGAAAGTAAAAGTGAATGTCCTCATATGAGTGAAATTATGAATGAAATATGAGGAGTAGTGCTGTGAGAGGCATAGATTAAATTCTCTAAGTAAAATTTGTAGGCAGATTTCAATAAGACTTGAGTCAGTGTCACAATTTAAATATACTGAGGGATTTTTGTGCCATGTGCATCTTTACTAGATACGTGTGTACTACTTATGTCTTCATTCCTATTAACAATGTTTTAGAAGTTACATGCTAGCACAGAGAAGCAGAGCACTTCAGAATACTTGTTTTAACATGAATAAAACGTTTTCTGAGCTTATTAATGAAAAATGGCTGGACTGTTTAATGAAATAACTTTGCAGTTATGTTTGTCCAGCCCAAATTGAATTAAATGTTACAAGGTAAAGTCTAAGCTTAAACTTAAAAATAAGATGTAAATTACATTTTAAAGATTCAGTTTTATAATTATTTTATCAGTGCTTTAAGTGACAGTTTTTTGTGAGACTCTGCTAATAACCTGTTACTGCTGCAAAAATGGATCATATATTCCTATGTCCTCTTTACATATACCAATTATATGTATACATATATTTAAGTACCTCCTTTCTTATTTCCTGAAAACTGAGTTTTTTGGGAGAGTATGACCTACTCAAATATTTTTAGAAATCTAAGCAGAGGAATAATTTGTTAAACCTTAGTTTTTGTATTTAAAGATGTTTTCATTTGTGGAACTGTGAAGTTCCATACAACTAATACTTTTTCCATTCATTTTACATTAGCCAGAAATCAGGTCATGTCACAGGAGCAATTTTTTGTATTTTTAATTTAAAGGTAAGCTACTTTTGTGGTTTACCCCCAGCAGGCAGCAGAGCACCATACAGTCTCACTCTCTCACTCTCCCCGTGTGGGATGGGGCAGAGAATCAGAAAGGTAAAAGTGCAAGAACTCACATGTTGAGATAAAGACAGTTCACTAGGTAATGCAAAAGCCATGCATGCAAGCACAAGGAATGCATTCGCTGCTTCCCATCAGCAGGCAGGAGCTTAACCATTCCAGGACAGCAGGGCTCATCACACATCATAGTTTAATGGGAATACAAATGCAATCATTCTGAACATCCCCCACTTCCTACTCCTTTACCCCATTTTTATTGTCCACCATGACACCATGTGATACGGGACACCACTCCTCTGCCCCCCTTGGGCCAGCTGTCCTGTCTGTGTCCCCTCCCAGCTCCTTGTGCACCTCCAGCCTCCTCAATGGCAGGGCAGAATGAGAAGCTGAAAAGTTCTGGGCTCTGTGCAAGCACTGCTTTGCAACAAATAAAACATTTGTGTGTTATCACCACTATTTTAATCCAAAAAATGAAGAAAATTAACTCTGACCCAGCTGAAACTGTGACAGCTATGTGAAAGTACCCCTAATCTTAGTGTATATTTGTGCACCTAAAGTGACATTGGAGTACAAAGATATATGCTTATTATGGGTTTTGTAAAACTTTGCTGAATTGTGTTCTCAGATGAATGCTTGTAAGAGATCAATAATTAGACTGGAATAATTGGCTCCATTTAAAATTATGGTTCCCATAGTCTTCAAGTGGTATTACTACTATTACTTAAAGATAGACAGAAACATAAATAATTGGCTAGGTATTTTATTATATATTTTATGTGTATTTTTTATGCTCACGCAGATAAACTAAAAACATTTTCCCGGAGAGCACTACGTTATCTTTTTATGCCTGAACTTCAGCATTTTACTTAAAATGTTTTAATAAATTGTACAGATTCAGTGTTGGGGTTGTAGAGTTTCCTCAGTTTGACATATTTTGAAACTGCCTTTTAATTTTCACTCTGAAGTTTATTGATAAATTGTTAATTTTACTTAAGAAAACTGGTACCAGAGGGTTGTTTTTTTTATTAGAGAAAGAAGCAAAAAGTTGAAAGTTAAATCTGATGTGGAAGTTTTTCTAGAAGTTTTTTTGCCCAGACACATCAGTACATATTTTATTTTAATTACAGTCATGTAGTGATTGAGTTTTGAGTGGATGGGAAGCCTTTTTGCTTTTTACTTCATTAGTTATTTGTCATTCACTGTGGTATGTGCCATACTTAATGCGCCTTCCAAAGCCACTTCTGGGTACAAATTCATTTACTTTCTTATGTGGTTTTCTTCAGCTTTTGTCAGTGTGGTGATCACACTTCTAAACATTTAGTAGATGATCTTCACAGATACTCTGGGATTATAAGTATTACTAGCCTTGCTTTCTAGTTTAGAAAGTGGTGCTCGGAGATTACTGTCAGGTTTTTATGTGCTTACTGACTTCTAAAGGTTTTCAATAGAATTCTCTAGAGCTGTATTTTTTGTCTCCCGTTTCTCAGACACCTTGTAGGTGTAAATCACAGCTCTTACCAGCTTCTTACATTACTGGAAGTGTTGACTAAGTCTTCAGATCAGCCTCTCAATGTTAAAAGTGGCAGTCAGAAAAATGTAGCACCCTGTAAGAGTTTTGTAGGCAAGGTAAGATAAAAGCCAGTTCTCCTTGCTTAGCTGCTTTGGGTGTTGGAACATCCTTTTATTTTCAGTTGTCTCTTTCACTTAGTTACGCATTCAAGGCTATGAATATAGGGCAGGAGAAGATGGACACTCATCATTGAGAACACACACGTAAAATTCAGTAGCTTATAGTGTATTGCGCAGACAAAATTTCTGTGCTGAGCATTTGGTCTTTTCAACCTCTGTGTTCTGTTTTTTTGTTTTTACTTTTTGTGTAATTTCATTTCCTTAAAAAGTAACCTTGTTAAACGAACTCAAATTCACTCTTCAACTGTTTTCTGCATATTTTTTCCTTCTGCACTTTTGAACCCATGATTATAGATCTCCTGGACATCACTATCTGTTGGTGATTTTTTTGTCTAAATGTCTTTCATGCTGCTGCTTCAGGATAGAATGGACCCAAATCACAGAATCATAGGGACCTCAAGAGATCATCCGGTCCAACCCCCCTGCCAAAGCAGGTTCCCTAGAGCAGATTGCCCAAGTAGGCGTCCAGACGGGCCTTGAATATCTCCAGAGAAGGAGACTCCACAGCCTCCCTGGGCAGCCTGTTCCAGTGAAAATGACCTTGAGATTTCTCAAATGACCTTTGAGATTTCTCTTCTTAATTGTGGCAGCAGGATGACTAAAAATGTGGCATCATCTCTCTGCTCTATACAACTGTGGTTTTAGTATTTGATTGGTGTGGTGTTTAGGCAAAATTTAGTGGTTTTAACAGGAGAAGAAGAAAGATTTCTCGTTGTAGTTTCATAGTACATGATGGGTTTGGGGTCACCGTTGAGTTCTGATGGTTAGAATAGAGAAAAATGTTATTTTATCTGTAACTTAAAAAAAAAAAAAAAGATAATTCAATGGATATCAGAATTAAAATATTTAAAACAGATTTACAATAGAAAATTAAGTAAATATAGCAAAATTAAAGCTGCTAGTTCTCAGCACCATAAATGTTATTTTTAGACTCTTTTAAAGATAACCATTATTACATTTTGTTTATCGTTTTGAATATGTCCTTTCGTGTGTCTGGTTTGCCAAAATTCTGATTTGAAAGCAGGCATTTTATCTGAGAGAAGTGTGTAGTACCTAATTGTTGTTTTATCTGTTTTTCTCTTACAACATTCACCAACTGTTGTTTTGTACTTAGCAGGTTACTACCCAAGTCTTCGTGCCAACAAAAACACATGAAATGCTTCATCGAATGACTGGAAAAGGATTATCAGCTCATTATCACTTCTCAAGACAGCCAGACATGTTTGGTGATCATATGGTATCTGTGCAAGTGACAGTAACAAATACAACTGATCAGAAGATAGAGAATATTCACATAGGGGAGAAGAAGTTACCTCTAGGCATGAGGATACATGAGTTTAATCCAATAGGTAACCATATCCTATATTTTTAAATACAAAATCTTAATATTTTGGTAAATTTCAAATATAGAAAAGTGTTTTTGTATAGTCATACATATATATGAATACATATACATATATATATGTATACACGTGTGCATAAGAATACATATATACATATACACATACACTCATGCAACTACCATTTCTTAGCTAATCTGATTTTAACAAAAGTTTAATTCAATTTCTCCCTACTTATATCTGACTTTGGAAACAGCTCCTTAGATCAGAACTTCTATGACTGAAAGTCTACCTGCTTGTTCAAATCATTCAAGTTGATATGATAAATTTATTTTCTCTTCCTGCAAACTTCAGTTCTCTTTCAGCCTTTGTCCAGAATGGCTATAACTGGCTATTATTAAGTATCAGGTTTTGATTTAGATACTCATAATGATCTCTGTGCCAGGCTTTACAGAACATTTATGGGTTTATTGTTTGATGTGGCTCAGAACTTTCTCATTGTTTCTGTTGTGAGCTTTCAGCAGTAGACTGAAAGTGTTTTAATCTAGTAGGAGCGTACCATACTTTCATAAAGAGTGGTTTCTTAGATTAGGTACTCTGTTAATTCGGTAAAGCAATGCTGTAGTCAGGTCTAACCTAAACTATTTAACTTTCTACCTTCTGATGTTGGGATGTTTTCTTTACCTCTGAAAAAGCTATATACATTTATGTTCAATAGCTACAAAAGCAATTATGTTTCCATCTGACAAAAAGCAAAGTATAATTATTTGAACAGTCTAGCAAGGAATGTAACTGCTTCCGTCACAGACAACAAATGTTTTGTCAGTGTTTTTCAGTTAAAGGAATAAAGTCATAGAATCATAGAATGGTTTGGATTGAAATGGACCTTTAAAGATCATCTAGTCCAACCCCCCTGCCATGGGCAGGGACACCTCTCAGTAGATACAGTTGCCCAAGGCCCCATCCAACCTGTATTGGATACTTCCAGGGATGGGGCATCCACAGGTTCTCTGGACAACCTGTTCCAGTGCCTCACCACCCTCTGAGTAAAGAATTTATTCCTTATAGCTAAACTAAATTGACCCTTTTTCAGTTTAAAACCATTATGCCTTGTCCTACCACTATAGGTCCTTGCAAAAAGTCTCTCTTCGTCTTTTTTTACAAGCCCCCTTTAGGCACTGGAAGACTGCTGTAAGGTCTCCCTGAAGCCGTCTCTGCTTCAGGCTGAACAGCCCCAACTCCCTCAGCCTGTCCTCATAGGAGAGGTGCTCCAGCACCTTGATCATCTTCGTGGCCCTCCTCTGGACTCGTTCTAATAATTCTGTGTCCATCTTGTGCTGGAGGCCCCAGAGCTGAACACAACACTACAGGTGGGGTCTCATGAGAGCAGAGTAGAGAGGGGAAAATCACCTCCATTGCCTTGCTGGCCACGCTGCTTTCGATGCAGCCCAGACTCGGTTGGCTTTCTGGGCTGAAAGTGCACATTGCTGGCTCATGTCCAAGCTGTCATCCACCAGGATCCCCAAGTCCTTCTCCTCAGAGTTGCTCTCAAACTATTCACCTGTACTATTCACAGTCTGTACTGATGTTTGTCACAAATTCGTAAAAGTAGAAAACTGGTAATGTTGTAAATCAGATCACATAGTCAAAATTAACAGTCAGTAAATAGTAGAATTCACTTCTGCTATGGGAAAAGATCGTGAAAAATTCAGGAATTAATACACTATCCATTTCAGGTTTAAGTTCCACAACACAATCCTGCTCTTTAAATTATTTGTTTCCCACTTTAATGTGCTATCTATCTTGTGCAGCCATTTCCTTCTTTTGCAGAAAATTAGTTATATATCATCAGCAGTTTCTTCCAAAATGTTGTTTTTTCTCACTTAGTTGCAAATTTCTTGTATTCTTTGTCATTTTATCTAGAAGTTAGTGTATATATTGTGTTCCTCTTTTTACCTGTTATTTATGTTTCCAGCATTTGGAAAATATGTCCTATAATTTGCCCAGTGAAATTAAAAATCATGTCAGTATAGACAGGTATTCCTGCTGGAGTGTACACCTAGCATTGCCTCCATCACTGCAATTTCTGTTGGTGATTGCCCTGATTTTGCAAGTATAAAAGGGCAAAATTATTTCCTCTAAATTCTTGTGCGCAATATTTTCTTCTTGGCTAGGTGGCTTTGAAACTCCATTTGAAAACACTAAGCCCAAAGATGTAGGTAAGTTTAGGAAGTTGGAGCCTATAACTCTTTGATGCTTGACACAGACTTCTTTCCTGGAAATACTTTGTTTTTCACTAACTCTCTAGCATTAGTTTAGTTTTTGCCTAATCACATGTTTTTCATATATTTTTCCAGAAGTTAATCTAGATATAGTTAAATTAAGTTTCCTTTTGTTACGGAAAAGCAGTCTGCTCTTCAGTTCCTGAAAAGCATCAGATACACAAATGAATAAACTGGAAGAAGAAACCAGACATTTTTCTGCCTGTCCAATCATATTTATTAGAATTCCTTTCTTCTAACAGTGGTTTTAGTTTTGTTTTTGTTTTTCCTGTAAGCTTCAAACAGTCAGACTGCTCCAATGCTTGTTTTTAATACCTACTTTTGTATTAAAAACAACTTTTCTTCCAGCCAAAATAAAGCCTTATGTCTACAACATTAAGGAAATAGCGAAGAGATCTAGCCAAGAAACTTAAGAACAAGCATGTTTCTTGATACCTGAAATTGAGAAGTGCCTCACAAAAATTGTCTTCCACTTTGAGTTCATAACCTCTCTGCTCTCTTCCATAAGTAAAGCAAGTGAAATATGGGGAAATAAATATACCACACTAATCATGAAATATTTTAAATTATACTCTTTTTCTATTACTTCATGTGTTAAAGTGCATTTTATTAATATTTGTTCTGTTTTACTATTTATTAACTAAATTTGCAAACTGATGTTATTCTAAATGAAATGTCAATGCTGGATCTGTACACAAGCAAAAGGATACAATTTCAATATATTTTTTTCTGTAAATAATTTCCCTTTTTTAATACATATTTTTATTTACTTGATGAGGCTGCAGGAATGAAATGCAACATTCCCTGTGCAACAATTTCCTTCCTGTTCAGGAAGGAAAATGGAAGGGAAACCTGCTTTAAATTAAGCTACAACAAGCTGTTTTTTTTGGTTGGTTGGTTGGTTTTGTTTGTTTGTGTTTTTTGTTAGTGTTTTTGTTGTTGTTGTTGTTTTGTATATATATATGTAGATAGATTTTCTAATTACATGAAGTTTGAGGGTTTGCATCTGGGCTGTTGTGTTCCTTTGCATGCTTACTTCACCTGTTCAAAATATTTTTATGTAGAGTTCCTCGAGCCTGGGGGATCTGTGACTGTCTCAATGGGTATTGACTTCTGTGATTCTACTCAGACTGCCAGTTTCCAGTTATGGTGAGTTCTAAAGGATGAGGGAATGGAAATCTCATATGAAAATAATGGGACATGGCATTTAATTTTTTGGCCCTAAGTGTAACGTAGAAGTTTACTTGGCAGTATCAGACGTACTGTTTAATAAATGTTTAAAGAATTGAACATCAGTTCATGACATGCTGTAAACCAAATGTGTTTTTAGAAAAATAAGACACAATTACTGTTCTGTTTTACTGTTACAACGATTATCAGTTTTTTTGGGTCTTCCCTTTTTGTTTAGCACTTGCTTCTAAAAACACACATTAGGTGGTAATCTCAAATCTAGGTTTAAAATTAGATGTCTAAGTGCAAGAGCTCTTTGACAGGTTGTGTTTGGGAGGTCCTGTTTTTCCCTTGGGACAAACAATATCAAGTAGGATGATCATTAGCTCCTCTTCCAAGTTAGAATTACTTCTGTTCCTGAGTTTTGTTTTTATTTTTTCCCACTCTTCTTGGGATTTTTTTAATAAAAAATTGGCTCCCATTAAAGGGAGCCATCAGGTCTGACCTAGTATGCTGTAATGTTTTGTGTATTCTTCCTTTTAAGAAATCACAAATCAAAAAAGCACATAGTGTGAGCAATTTTATTAACTCAAGTGATATTATGGCTGTTTATGATCTCTGTAACATGACTGCATGAAAACAACCCCAAAATTTGCAGGCTAACGAAGCATTTTCCTCATGCTGTAGATTCTTTTAAATTATTAGAGAGAAAATGAAAACAAATAAATGACTGGCCAACTAGATTTTGTCTTATGTACTTGATTTACATTTTTAATGGTCATTGTTGGCATGTTCATGATCCTCCTTTTAATGAGTTCCATTGCATTCTAGGCTAAAAGAGAACCTGTTCACCCAGTGAGAACTCTGTTATAAAGCAGCATTTGAAACCAGGGAAAAAGACTACGAGTGTCTAAACATTAGGAATGAATAGATGTGGGAAAGCAAGGCTCCTACTTTTAAGAGCAATTCAGGCTTTTGCTGGCTTATATAGTCTTTGAAACTGTGCAAAGGCAACACATGAATCTCCAAGGGTCATTTTTTCTCCACATATTTCAAAGTATTTTTCTTTTGACGTATTGTTGCAAGAATCACTACAGTCTTTACACAAAAATGGATATTTAATAGGAATTCAAATTGCAGCTTTCCAAATTAGGGAAAACTCCAGTCCTTTCAGAAATTACTGGACCCATTTCTTCAACACTATAGGAATTCTAATGTACGATTACTAAGCACAGTTTGCACAACTTACAGGTAGGAATAAAGGTAGAAGTAATAGCTTTATAATGGAAATGTACCCAAGTGACTCCAAAAGAACCACTGATGAAGTTAAATTATCTGTTTTAGGGGAAAGAAGGTTTTACTATTGAAAAATGTATATTTTTTTCCTCCTTGAGCCTATTTCTGCACACTTAATGTGTAGTCATTTTAAAGATAGTAGTACCCCCAGCAAGTTGTCTATAGCATGTATTTTTTTGCACGTCACATAGTTTCATAGCATAGAATCATTAAGTTTGGAAAAGACCATCAAGATCATCTGATCCAACCATCCTCCTACCACCACTATCACCCACTAAACCATGTCACTAAGCACCACATCCAACATTTCCTTAAACACCCCCAGGGACGGTGACTCCACCACCTCCCTGGGCAACCCATTCCAATACCTGACTGCTCTTTCTGAAAAGAAATGTCTCCTAATTTCCAACCTAAAACTCCCCTGGTGCAACTCAAGGCCATTCCCTCTAGTCCTATCGCTGGTTATCTGTGAGAAGAGGCCGACCCCCAGCTCCCCACACCTTCCTTTCAGGTAGCTGTAGAGAGCAATAAGGTCTCCCCTGAGCCTCCTCCTGACTAAACAACCCCAGTTCCCTCAGCCACTCCTCATAGAACTTGTTCTCCAGACTCCTCACCAGCTTTGTAGCCCTTCTCTGGACATGCTCCAGGGCCTCGATGTCCTTCTTGTAGTGAGGGGCCCAAAGCTGAACACAGTACTCAAGGGGCGGCCTCACCAGAGCTGAGTACAAGGATTAGCTGATCCCTGGTTCTGCTGACTACACACTGCTGTAGCTGGTCTGTGTGCTGTTTGCTGGAATAAAGGAACAATTTTGGACTGTAGTCCAATGCAAGGCTTGTTTGGGGAGGGAAGTTCCATTCTAGGCAATGCAATTTCATAATTGCTTCAAAATGAATAAACGTATTTTGTTTTTATTTTCAAATAGAACATGCTCAGTTTATCAAGCAGGAACACTTTTCTAGAAAAGAGCAGATACTTTTCTTTCAAGTACATATTTTCAGTATACTAATGATTTGGTTCCAAACTTATACCATTTATTGCTAAGAATCTTAGAAGTGATGAGGATAAGCAATGTAGCATAACACATTGATTTTATGCAGATCATCACCTTTATGTTTTGGGAGGTCTGCTGTATTAGTGATATATAAAAACTGATTACTTTCTCCAACATTGCCTAGTAATTGTTTATTATTTTCCTATTAGACAAACAAGACAGATCAATAATCCTGAACACCAACCAGACTATGAGTAACATCACTGTAAATAGATTTGCCTCAGACCTCAGTGGTGTATTCATTTTAATGATTTGGACAATGTGAGTCCAATGACAAAGCTCAAGCTAAGTTTAAAATTAAATTAAGAATAGGAATTGCTTACTTTGTTCCTTTGCTAATTGACAGGGCCCTGTCTCTTTGAGAGTAGTTCTTAGAAAATAGTGTAAAAATAGGTTTAAAAGTTTGTTGCATAAAATTTGCTGTTTTACTGTAAAAAATATAACATTATTCAAAATCATACTGATGTCAACATCATTGCAGAAATTGTGCATTCTGATGTTTTGGGGGCTGTGTCTGAGAACTCAACTGAAGCCTTTTTAGCCTTTCATACTAATTTAAAAGGTTTTATCCAAAAGAAAGAATAACTTTTAAAAGTTTGTTAAAATGTTAAAATATATGCACACAGATGTCAATATGCTTGTATTTCCTGATAATGTATCTTTTTGACAGACATTATCAGTTATTTTGTATTTTTGTTAGAAGCATTTTCAGCAGTAAGGTGTACCTGATCATAATAATTTTCTTTAGTTGTTCTAAAAGGGAACACTTTGTCTTGCATCAAATGTAATTGATCCTGAAGCAGTGTAATCACAATTACTCACTTTCTTAATTGGCCTGCCCAAAATCAGAAAATGGAAACCGATCGGCAGTGTTTAAATCAATAGCCTTGTAGTAATGCTTGTGGGGGTAGGGAGATAGTGGTAATGGGTAGATCAATTGGTCTTAGATGCCAATCATGGACTGTGTGTTTTGCATAGCAAATACTACCTTTCTCTTTGGGGATGTGCTGCTGTAATAGTGGTTCAATAAATACAAACTGTAAAAAGAAAAAAAAATAATGTGAGTAATAAAATATTTAAATCTCTTTCTGAATCTGTTGCACAAATCAAGGACAATGAAGGAGAAATTGTATTATAGAGAGGCTAAGAGGTCTAAGCTTTGAAAGACTTCCCTAGTAAATACTATTTTTATGAAGCAAAGCTTACCAAGATCACACATCTAATTAAAAAGAGGTGAAACACCATAACTTGAAAATTATTCCTAATGCATTTATTTGGAATATGTATCAGGATGCTCACCCTATGTGTTCATAAGGCATATGTGTCTTCGTTGCCATTTTTCATGTGCCATGTCCTTGTAGAGGCATACTGCTTCAGTTATTCCGGTGTTCTGCACAGTAATGCTTCTCTTCCGTGGAAAGTTATAGAGGAATTAATAGAGGTACTTGGTCTTCTTTTAAAAGATTTTTATGATTGTTACTGTTCCTATTTGGGCCACTTTTTACAGATTTTGTAAGCAGGATAGGCACAACTTAGTAAAGCCATTTGTTACTGGGTAACGTACATGCAAGATAGTTTTTGAATCCTAGTTAACCATTAATATACCCACCACCTCAGAAAGGGACCTGTCTTTGCTGGGCAGGCAGGCATCAGTGAGCAGAGGAAAGGTTAGCCTCCTCAGCTGCCTGGAACGGATCCTTGGTGTTGCAGACTGACTGCAGTATAATCCACTGACTGTGGATTACTTTTTTTTTTTGGTCTGTTGTCAGATTTTGGATCACTGAGCTACTGGTATCATTGTCTTAAAAATCTTACCACTGTCTCTTATTCTGTTTTTGTTATCTTGGATGTCTCTACTTTTCGATTGTTCTCAGATCTTCCTCACAGCTTAGTAGTTCCCTCGGATATCTGAACAAGGTTTTGGAAACTTGGCTATGTCAGAATATGAGCTTGGATCTTTAGAATAAAGATACTTGAATCCCTAGAGAAGAAAGATGAGGAAGGTTACAGAGACAGAAAGTTAGAGCGTATACGTGCTCTTCTGCTGTTTTCTGTGCATGTATTTAGAATTTCAAATTTCTGGCTGTATTTGTAAAAGCCAGAAAAGCTCCATTGTGTTTTAGGTGTCTGGTGAGTGACTAAATGTGAATGGGAGATCTCCTATTTACAACTTGGAGAGCTGGAGAGGGAAGGAAGCTTTTCCTTACCTCCTCTTCCCTTTCTTTTTCATCCCCTCTTCCCACACTCTCTTAGCTCTTCCTGAAGCTGTGGAAGAACCACAGCTTTGGAGATAAAATTAATGTACAGAGAACCTGTTTTATTCTACCCTAATCTTTTGAAAACTATGCAGATATTGTTTAGTTGTCACTGAAACAACAAGGGATAGGGAAAATGTCCGTGGTGTGCATCTCTTCATCCAAACATAGTTTTCTCAAGGTTTAAATGGGAAGAGTACAATCAGAGCTCCCTAGAAGAAAGAGAAGTGGCATGATAGCTACAACTTCTGTGCCTTTCATTCTTACTGTGAACGATAAGATCATGGGAAAACAGTGTGACATGTGACAGAGGTTTTTACAGGCATGGGCTGGTTACCTTAGGTAGCATATGGAAAATGCTGAATATTACCAGCACAGCTAGGACCCTACTATTGTTACGCTGCTAGAAGAGAGAGGAGTTGTCTGTTCACCTCATCTACCCTGGACTGTAAAAAGAGTATTGTGTTGATTACTGCAAAAGAGGTTGGTGTAGTAGGGAGAATCTAGCAACTTCTTAAGTGAAGTGAATACCATGAATGAAATTTGAAATTGTTACTAGATCTGCTGTCTGCAAGTTCCACCTTACTGCAAACACTTTTGCTCTAAATTTTGTTATTGCAAACACTTTTGTCTAAGGCAGAGAGAATTTTTTTTTTCAGTATGAGATTCTCTGATCTCACTTTAAGTTGATGTAGGAATCTTCCCAAGCAGAACTTGTACCTGCAAAAAGAAATGAATGAAGAGAATCGGTTAGATAGCAGTCAATATTTCTTTTGAGTGCAAAAATGTATTCAGGTGTACATGCTTGCACAAAAGCATCTGATTAAAATTATGTAGCAGAATATACTATGGAATATATTAAAAGCTAACATTAGAGAAGCAGGACTGATTTCACATGACTATCAATTGCATTTTTACTTGTTTCTTGCTGTTTCCTTCTCTCGTGCTTTGTCAGCACATCACTAAGTTGTTTACAGATGTTGGATATTAAGACAAGCAATCCAGTACTCTTCTCTTTACTTCATTACTCTAAAGTAGTCAGTTGGCCCAGTTCCAGAAAGCAAATATATCTAGATAAATAACTGACCAAGAGAAAACAAGGCTGGGCATGAACAACGACTCTAATTTCTTCTATTTCCTAGGCCTTTTTTCTTATAAAAGCTGGGTATCATTTATTCCTTTAGCAAGAATGTATGCGCAAAGTCTCCCATAGTGCTTCATTCCATCTTTTGCAGGAATTTAGTGTGTTGTCATTCCTCTTCCACTGTTTTTTTTCTAATTGTCTGTGGAGATTTTTCTGAATACAAGATAAAAATAGTGAGCTGTTTATCCATAGATGTATTCTGGGTCAAACATCTACCACTCTGCACTGCTGGGAGTAAAGTCAAAGAGGAGCACATAAATAGCAAGAAGACTATTCCCCAGCCTTTTGCTAAAATAATAATAATCTTTAAAAGTAAAACTTTAAAGACTGCCGTTGTAGAATCTGACAAGTGCTCATTTGGAGGTGATAATATCATTTGTATTAGTTTTAAAAATTTTATATTTTTAAAGAAGATATTTTTAAAGAGGACTTTTTCCTCAAGTCTTTTGTTATGGCAAAGACAACTTCTTTCATGTTTACCTTTTGGAGACAATCCTTTTTGAAAAAGAGGGAAGAGAGGGGGAATAAGAAAAATGGATATCAGTTTCAAATGACAGGTGCTAGCTACTCCCACTGCAGCCATCTGAAGGAGAGTTAAAACTGTGTGTCTTCCAAAGAGTTTAATGTTAGTCTTGCAGTGTCATTTATCACAGAGATGGTAAGTCTTCCTGAGTTCCTGTGGGAGCATTATCATCTCTCATTTGTTCATCTTAATTGGGAACATCAGAAGATAAATTCATGTGATTCTTTGAATTACATCATGAAAGTTGTGTCTTACAGAAGTGTTTTAAGATGCAATGTGTACAGTTTTAACAGTTATTAAGGCAACAGCAAGCAAAACGATGTCTGACTCTATTTGTCCCTAAATTCACAAATCAAAACAAAAAACACGTTGCTATGTAGTAGTGAGGAACTGTTTTCAAACATCCCCATTCGATTCTTTAGAGCTTCCTACTGCAGACTTCTTATTAAGCATAAATGTTCCACTACGGATGTAACTTACCAATTTTAGTAGCTAATATCAGAAGATGCACTCTTTAATTTTTGAAATTTAGAAACTTACATTTTGTGGGCTCAGGAAACTTGCTCTTCTGATACATTTCTTCAGCATTATTTTCCAGGAAAGTTAGAACACCACCACATGAGAGATGTTTCAGTGCAGATTTAACCAGTTGTCTCGCAGATTCTTAAACATTAATACATTCAAGCTTTGAAGCACTTCTGCAGATTTTTATTTAAACATTAGTTATATTAGTTAGGATCTGAAGTAATGTGTTGGAATTTAGTTTACTAAATTTTGGAGGAAAATACTCGTTGTACTGCATGACTCAATTTTATTATTAAACATACACATTAGATAGCTGATGAAATCTCCATCTTTGGAGATACTCAGAGCTCAAATGGACAAGGCCCTGAGCGATGTGGACTAAGGTGGCCCTGTGTTGAGCAGGAGGTAGAAACAGGTGATTTCCAGAGGCCCCTGCAAGCCCAAATTATGGAACTATGCAATTAGTTTTGTTAAATTAGATATTACTGCATGTCTAATATAAAGATCTAATAAAAGAGATGCAAATCAATAAATAAAATCTCTATATTTAGTCTGTAATGTCTATGATGGAGACTAATAAAAGAAAGGGACGATGATTTTCTCTGGCAGAAAAATAAATTTACTGTAAAGTATGCTGAAATTAAAGTAATGCAAAGTAAACCGGATGTTGGCTAAAGTGAGGTTAAGAATAAAGTGTTTTTGAAGAATATCCAGACATCAGTTTTTGCCTGCAGACTGTGAATAGTTCATGGTTTGTCGAATAATATCTGTTAGTTTCTAATCGCTAGGGGAAAGGAAAATGGAATGGTTTTTAGCAGCAGAGGTAGTGAGTGGTCCTATCAAGCAGCTATAGCCATTTAAAACCAAAGCTATGCTCATGCTTTTATTTCCTCTTAGGGTGAAAAGATTGTTATAAGCAAGCATTTCAGTGCAATCTAATCATAAATGTTACAAGTCAAGTTTATATACAAATGGCATGTCCAGTCAATGTAGGGCATGAATCATTGTTATGCAAAATTGTTAATCTGTTTTATGCTGAATTATTTAATGCATATCATGTTTAAATATGAAAGAGCATTGGCTGGACAATCAATTGAACAATACTAATGAAGGTATCATTAAAAGTTTTAGTCATATAGTCTAAGTAGTATATATATAAACAGTAAAAAGTTATGGGGCAGTTGATTAAAGAGCCTTCCTTCAGCTCTTAAACTGATGGAGTTCTTGATCAGTTTTCAAAAAAAAAAAAAAAAAAGATTTTACTTCCATATTTTACAAGGCACTTGATCCTGCAAGCAAATCAACCAATCCCTGTTCTTTTGATATCTTAATGTCTTTAGAGATGGATGACATTTAAGTAATATAGGAGAAAAAATGTGAGAATTTCTTAGCTAAGCAGATTTTTTAAAGGAGCACTTCATAAATGATTCTTTGTAAAATGAATACTAGACAGGTTTTGGGATTGTTTCACTGTGTTTAATAATTTTCAACAAAGGTAGCATTCCTGCTGAATTTCATCTGTAAAGCCCATACTTGAGATTGCATGCATAAACATAATTATCACATCAGAAGTTAGAAAGAAAGTGTGTATTTGTTCCAAAGGATTTGCTTGTGTGCTTGTGAATTTGGGTTACTATGGTAAGTATTAAAATCTAGTATTAGAACAACAAAAAGTTTTCTGTTTTTCAGGTGGCTTATCTTGCATCTTTAAGAGGGTAGAGACACATACATTTTGCGTATGAATCATCTAACATGCATTTTGTGTATGAATCATCTAGTGCTGTTTGTTGCATCAGCCAATTCAATTCCAGAATTTTAAAGTTGCAAGGTTATTTGAAAGAGGAAAAAAATCTGTAACATGTTTGAGGTTAATTTAAATACTGTCAGTCAAACACATTTTCCATTCTAATGGTTGCATCATTGTCTTTAAGTAGGATATCTCAGGCATATCAGCAATCAATATGTATTGAATATTTGGTACATCAGCAAAATAAAAGGTGTTCTTTTCTAAAAACTTCTCATACTTCAAACCTTTAAGAAAGATTCTGACTGGGTATACTGATCCTGAATTGCTAGCTGAATCCTATAAGCTACAGTTAGTCAAACATAGCAGAGTTTCTGTGGAGAACTCCAATTGAATGGTTGTGGAGAGCAAGTTCACAGAATCATTGAGTAATTGGAAGGGACCTCTGGAGGTCATCCAGTCCACTCACCCTGCTCAAGCAGGGACTTAGAACAAGGTTTTCCAGGACAATGTCCAGGTGGCTTTTGAATATCTCCAAGGAGGGAGACTCCACAAGCTGTGCATCACCTACACACTAAAAGAGTGCTTCCTGATGTTCTGGGGGGAGCATTTATGTTCCAGTTTGTGCCCACTGCCTTTTGTCCTGCTACTGTGCACCACTGAAAAGAGCTGTCTCCGTCCTCCTTGCACCCTCCCTACAGGTATTTGTATACATGGGTAAGATCCCTGTGAACGTTTTCTTCTCCAGGCTGAACAGTCCCCGCTCTCTCAGCCTTTCTTTATGGGAGAGATGCTCCAGTCCCTTCTTCAATTTTGTAGTGCTCTGTGGGACCCTTTCCAGTATGTCCCGGTCTGTCTTATATCAGCAGCCCAGAACTGGACACAGCACTCCAGGTGCAGCCTCACCAGCCCTGAGTAGAGGGGCAGGATCACCTCTCTTGACCTGCTGGCGATACTTTGCCTAATGCAGCCAAGAATACCATTCTTCTTAGCAGCAAGAGCACATCGCTGGCTCATGTTCAGCTTGGTGCTCACCAGCAACCACAGGTCTGTTCCTGCAGAGCTGCTCTCCAGATGGGTGGCCCCCAGCCTGTCCTGGTGCCTGGGGTTGTTCCTCCCCAAAGGCAGCCCTCTGCACTTGTTGAACTTCATGGAACTCTTGTCAGCCCACCTCTCCGGCGTGTTGAGGTCCCTCTGGATGGCAGTATAGCCTTCTGGTGAATCAGCTACTCCCCCTGGTTTCGTGTCATCCACAAATGTACTGAGGGTGCACTCTGCCCCACTGTCCAGCTCACTACTGAAGATGTTAAACAGGACTGGACCCAGTGTTGACCCCTGGGGTATGCTGCTCATTCCTGGCCTCCAACCAGACTTTGCACCACCGAGCACTACCCTCTAGGCCCAGCTGTTCAACCAGGTTTTGATCCACCACACTGTCTGCTCATCCAGCCCATGCTTCAGCAGCTTCCCTAGGAGGATCTTACGGGGGACAGTGTCAGATTTCTTTGTGGAGTCCAGGAAGACAATATCCATGGCTCCCCGTTCATCCATCAGGCTGGTGATTCCATTACAGAAGCTCATCAGGTTGGCCAGGCAGGACTTCCCCTTGGTAAATCCATGCTGACTACTCCTGATGATTCTTTCTGCCTCCATGTGCTATTGTACTGTTTGATCACTTTCCCAGGGACTGAGAGAAGGCTGAACAGCCTGTGCTTCCCTGTGTCCTCCTTCTTGCCCTTTTTGAGTGACGTTTGCTTTCCTCCAATCTTCAGGCACTTCTCCCGGTTGCCACAATAGCACAAAGATTATAGAGAGTGGCCTCACAGTGACATTTGCCAGCTCTCTCAGCACTCATAGATGTATCCCATCAGGGCCCATGGATTTACAAATGTCCAGTTTGCTTAAGTATTCCCTGACCTGATCCTCTTTATGGTATGGGATTTATTTCTTGAGGAGGAATCTATAGTATTTGATAGTAGTATACTACTAGACACAGTTTAGTGTTGGTTTTGTTGTTGTTGTTTGTTTTTTTGTTTTATTTTGTGTTTTTTTTTGGTTTGTTTGTTTTTTACCTCTGCCATTATTAAAACTACCTCAAATTCTGCAATTTTCCAGTGTACTTTTAAATCAATCATTATGCTGTATTTGTATTTAGATCTGGAAAATGTTACAAAATCATTTTTTCCACTCCCAAATTTGTTGTTTTTATATATTTCTTTTTTATGTGTGTGTGTTGGGGGGGGACGACACCGCAATAGTACTTTTTTTCGCAATGTATACCTTTGATAGGTTTAGTTCTGGGACAGCTGTTGATGATGACAGAATTTGTGAATAAAAGTTTTATCAAAAGAATTGAGAAATAAATAATTTTATAAGGATATAGTTTGTTTGATGCTGTATAGATTACAAATAAATGTTATCATGAGTAAAAGCTACCATTACAGAAATATGAGAGTATTCGCACTATATTTCACACTATATTATATTTGTACTGGTGATGATGGATCAGCTTTAGTGATGTAAGAAATTAGCAGACTTTTGCATTAACAAGGTAGAAAACAGGCAGGTAGCTCTTATAGTGTTTATAGATTTCATAGTAAATTTGGAGCTGATACGCATAAATCTATTTTTAAGCACTTCATTAAACCTCTGTAACTTCTCTTTTTGCAGCACGAAGGATGATCATTTCAATGTTAACATTCAGCCCCCTGTTGGAGAACTGCTTTTGCCTGTCACTATGTCAGAGAAAGACTTTAAGAAGGAGCAAGGTGAGAAATACTATTTTAGGAGCTTCAATAAATGTATGTGGATCAGAAGAGGTTGTGTGGCTTTATCAATTTCAAAGTGTACAGCAAGTGCTTCCAGTGTGGCTGCTTGTGTTAGTTTCTATTAGTATTCAGTCTGATACTAACGATTTAATTTTAAAAATGTCTTTAAAAGGACATGCAGTGCTATTTGACAGGTGTTTGGTGTCCCTTTAAAAACACAAATCCCACCCTTTACCCTGAAACAGTCTTTTGGCTCAGAGAGTTTTGGCTTCCTACCATGAAGTAATAATGTGTTTCCTACTAGTAGTAAAGCAGAAAGTTGGAACCCCAGTTCCAAGAAATAAATCAAATACACGTTGATACGGTGTCTGTTTTTACTAGTATTTTTTTTCTAAGGCTACTCTTCAATACTAGTAGTGTATGTGTTCTTCAACTACTTTGAAGTTTCATCTTCTTCCTTCAAGCACTTCATATAAAGAGATTATCAGAATGTTTTAGAAGGGTGACATCTTTTTTATACTTCAGCAGGCATTATTCTAATGTTGTGTCTTTAAAGAACGTAAGTTTCTGCTCCTAGTCTGAAGCTCCATAAAAGCTTTTAGTGACTTGAATATTTTACACAAAATAATTAGAGAAAATTGTAGTTAGCTTTGACTGGTTGTTAAATGGAACAATTCATACTGTTACCCTTAATTTGAATGTAGTTCTTGGACATCTCAAAATATAAATGATTGCATTTTGGATGCATTCAAATGTAATAGTGTTTACTCATCTATCTCAATGTATGGGGATTTACATGTGTAAATCTCTTCACACTGAGATGAGACTATACCCATGGGATCCTATCTCATTGCTGTGTAAGGCTCAGAATCTCAGTATATCCATCAAGCAGTCAACAACACCAATGAGTATTGCTATGTATTATTAATTATTGCTTTTGAACAGTTCTTGGCTTTTGTATTTTTGAATGATTAAGAAAGTAGTTTAAATATTGCTTGTATCATTTTCAGTTAGACATACTGTTGCAATAAAAAGTTAGGATTGTGCTTTGTTTTCTTAACCCATTGATACTTATTTGCTGTTCTTACCCTTTGCTGGCTAAAGCCTCCCTCTCTGCTTTATACCTGCTCAGCAACCCAAGGTGAGTGATTGAATGAGGCTGTGGCACATTTATTTTAAACTATTCCCTTCTAGAATTTGTAGCTGAGGTTGTACTGAAAGGAAAGCAGGTTACTGTGCTTCTTCCTCCATGTTTTTATATTTGCTTGCTTTGTGATATTTCAATAGAGCTTTTGCATGTTTTGCTGTGACTGAGGGCTTTTTTCCTCCTGACTGGCCATACAGAACCACGAGCACATAGAAGAAGTGTACTTGGAGAATAGCTGTGGTCCTCTGTGGAGTTGTTGCCAAAATTCCTTTTTCTTCTGCCATTTTACTTCTATGGTTGTTGATTATTTGTCTGAATAAATCTGGCAGCTGTTTGCTATGTTTAATAGAGCAGAAAGGCTACTCTGAATAAAGCTATTTGAAAATTTGTTTATATGAAGTATTTGTAAATCCATGAAGGTCTCTTGGCATTTCTGTATTGCTCTCTCTGTCTTCCTGAATTCTTTCTTTGATGCAGGACTTGATGCTGGGAAATTTACCACAGGTTTAAAACCCTTTTCTATTGCATCTTTTTTGTTATAAATATCAGCTGTTTCAAAATATTTTTAGCAATAGAAGTCTCAGTTCTAAATTTTACCTAAGTATTTATTACAGGTATCTAGGAACAGCTAGTATTTGGAGAGAATTACTATGTGCTCTTGCTAAATGAAAAATCTGAATTACAGTAATAAATGCAGGGCAGTTTAGAAGTTAGTATGTATTATTCTATTTTGTGTTTAACTTCCATTTGTCTGTATTCTCCAAATGAATCTGATTTATATAACTTGCTTTTCACTTATGCTTCTCCTTTTTTCTTTTTTTTTTCCTTGCCTTTTTGGACTTAAGATGTTACAAGTCTTGTACCTGGAGATGCCTTATTTTATTTGCAACCAAAACAAATAGGTAAAAAACAGTGAAGGAGTGAGGAGAATATTAGAAATGCAAGACTATATTGGGGGAGAATGAGAATATGTATGGGTTTTAAGGATTTTTACATCTAAATTGTGTGTGTAATCTAATAAGAATGCTAAAGAGAAATACCCAGTATTATACTGATACATAGAAGACAATTCATTGCTTCACATCTTTACTCAATTACACTATGCTGTTTTGCATTGTCTGTTACATTTGTATATTTCCATTTTCTTCCTGATGGCATAAAGAGAGGAAAACAGACAGGTTATTGAATATTCATGGCTGCGGAGGTTATCTAGTGGTAGCAGCAAACCTCGAAAGCTGTATTTATGCACATGCTGTGCATGATATGGTTAGCCTTGCTTACACCATCTTGCCTTTCCTCCAGTTCTGAACTGGGGAATCCTCCTGTGAGGTAATGCTGCAAGGCAGCTGCTGAGTTAACGTTAATGCTGTGATTGACAATTTGGAAGCAGTGGATAAAAATGGTATCGACAGACTACTTTTTACCTCTCTGGTTAAATATTTTTACTGATCTTCAGGCCTCAGGATTTTATATCCTATTGTACATCACTTCCTCAAGAATAAGTCTGACTTCTTTAGCAGTAATTTGGTACAAGTGAGACGTGTGCTGTTGGGACGTGTGCTCTGTATCCAGATTTTCACCTGTCTGTTTTTTGCCTGTTTTTTTAAATGCCAATAGCAAAACTCCCCTTGGCTTGTTTCAGAATTGGACTAATCCAGTAGCTAACATATCTTTTCCAATTTCAGTTCCTTTTACCATTAAAAATGTGTACAGTTATTTCATTGTATCAATTAGCTAACCCAGATTAATTGCTGCTCTATGCTCTGACTTGAGTTTTCTTAGATTCTGATGTTTTATGTGATATTAAAGGTGGCATGTGATTGTTATAGCAGGATATTACTCAGAATTTTTATGGCGTTTTTAAAGAGCCAAGTAAAACTACTTCAAGTATAAGGACTTCCTCCCACCCTACTTATGGACATGTTTTAAAATAATTTTGTCAATTATTTTTAAAAAGTGTTTAAGTATATGTATTTTAAGAAAGAAGAAAAAAGAAACTTGGTTGAGTAAACAAATTGTTTACTTAATTTTATTAAAATTTATGCATCCAACTTGTCTTCCTAACAAGCAAGATGCTAATTCTTTAAATGGTTGGACATTTACTATTTTCTGGCCCTTGACTACCACGAGCAATCATATTTGATGCCCCTTAATTAGAGCACCCTTTTTTCTTTCCAGGTTCTTTTCCACCTCAGCAATCGAGACAATACATTTGCTTACCATGCTGCTCTCCTAAGTGTTCTTTTGCATGTAAATTAATCTTGATTCAGTTTACACTGTCATGCTGAGTGGTACAAATTGCCTATAACAATAAAACAGCATGAGTTAAAAATAAAGGGGGGTGGAAAGGCAGATTGAATGTGTGCCTTACTTGATAGGATGTTACTTTGCTTTATGCCAATACATTAGTCGACGATAATGAATCTTCTGTTCTGAAAAGCATGGTTTAGTTGATTTTTTTAATTTTACTTCAATGGAGCAGTACCTTGTCTTTTATAGAACAAGTTAGACAAACCATTAATGACAAGAGTGTTAAGGTTAAATATGAAGCAATGCATTCACTTCTCTGAGTGCTATCCATCTTTCCATTTACAGGAGCTTGACAAAAGTACTGGCTTTGTACAACATTTCCTTTAATTACATGCTGCGGGAAACAGGCTTTTAACATAAACATAGTTGCATTCATTTATTCAGCATTTGCTCTTCAATAGAGCTTAATGGAGAAGGTTTAAATCCTAAATGAGTACACACATCTCTCAGCAGTGTTATGTCAGTCCCCATGCTTTGCTTAAAAGCAGTTTTAGTCTGCGTATGTAGTTTTTAAAGCTTTTGCCTAATAGTGAAGTTAAACAATTTGAAACAGAATGTACTATTCCCAAGATAAAACTGATTTTTATAGAAGTTGCATGCTTATTTTTATTCTCTTCAAGTGCAGATCATGTTCAAAAATATCCCATTATTTACTCATAAGCTGTTCTATTTTTACTTTGATATTTCTTATTTTGTGACAGCAGCTAATGCACATTCTGGTGCATTAAAATGTTGGATTTATTTTTTTAATTGCTCTACTCAGCATCTTTATGCTGTTTGCTGTGGGTTAGAACTGTATGTGCAGCCCTAAAATATTAGGCTTTTGAGAGTTTTGCGTTGTTTTCATTATTAATGTTATTGTGGATTTCACGTGCTTGATATTTCTGCCAAAAATATGTGTTCCATTGTTTGTGTTTTCAGTTTCTGCACATAATGTAAAAATACACACACAATGCTAAGATGTAGTTACTGTTGGGTTTTAATCAACATAAGTGTCCTGCAAATTATTCTTCTAAACAATGGATTTTGATAGGAGAGAAAAGTGGTTTGTGTTTTGTTTTGTTTGTTAAATGACCTTGAACATTTTCTTTACTCTTTTTTTGTCATGTGTTCAGATGTAATCTCGATATTTCTGTTCTATTTTATACCGATATTCAAATTATTTTAGTCGGAAAGTTTATCATGACATTTTAAAGAGGTGGATACTAACTGAATTTCCCAGTTTCTAATGTGATGACTTTGTCCTCAGGAACTAAAGTGATCTGATGACTATGTGAATTTCAAGTTTATGTTTAGCAATTGGATTTCAAATTATAATTAAGTACTATAGTTTTATGATTGAAAGATTAGAAAGTATCTTTGTATATGATCTTACATAAACTGGAATTTCCAAATCAGTCTTACTTAATATTTCATTTCTGTGTTTACATTCTTCTTTTAGGTTATTCTTTTTGAGAACAACCATCCTGATTTCACAGTTGCATTAGTATCACACATATCATTGTCCAGTTACTAGTAATTTATTTCTAGTAACAGGGCCTTGCAAATAATATATTAAGCTGATGTAATTATGTAATTTCTTATAAAATTGTTTTCTCAATGTATGATTTAACTTGTAATTAAGATACTTTTTTTTTTTTTCATGTTCAGAAATCTCTTATTTTGGTTTTAAGCATAATAAGCAAACAAATAAACAGAATTTATAATGAAATACTTAATGTTTCAGGGATGCTGACAGGAATGAATGAGACATCTGCTACCATAGCTGTTGCTCCACAGAACTCTACCAGTCTTGTGATAATTGAGAAAGTAGTGAAGGCAGCAAACCTGGGTGTAGTCCCTTCTGGTCAAGACAACATACACAGGTAAGAATGCATGTCATTTGTAGTGGGTTCATCTTTTAATATGAATTTCAGTTGGTTTTGAATTCATCAACATTTTTATAATATTGGAGAAAATTTTATTATCTGCATCTTTAACAGATAAACTATGCATCTTGGACTGTGACATAGAATCCTGACCAGATATTATTAACCAGAGTACTTTTTGTTCTTTATTTGAATATGTATAGCACATCAAATATTTAGACCTTACTGGACACATTTAGGGGTGTTCTCTGTTTCCTACTTTTGTTTCAAAGATAAAAGATAACCTTTTCAAAGCAAAGTACTTTAAGGAGCATCTACGTGTTTTTCTGACTTTTGTTTCTGTTTCTGAAAATAAATCTTTACCTGGATTTATCATCTGTTATAAGAAGCTTGTTTTTTCCACATTTATTTTTTTTTTTTATCTATGATATCCAGCTATGTACACCTAGGAGATGATTATCTTATTTTTAATTAGATGAAGATCTTTTAAGATGCAGGCTGAACATTACATTGAATACTTCCTTCACCTTCCTGTATATGTGCAAAGAAAAACAGTAATTTTCATCAGCCAAGAAAGCCATTGGACCTGTCTAATTTCTGATAAATCTGTATGGCTTCTCACTTGTTACAAGAGCAAACAGAAAAATTGCTGTGTATGGGAAACTGAGTAGACATATAACAACAGCAAGACATTACTGGAAGCTGTTAACTTAGCCTCCCGAATTTTGCTGTTTAAGTAAAAGCAAAGTATCTACTCTTAAAGCAAAAAGAAAAAAAAATACTTTTCTTCGAAATTTTGCTGGCTGAGATGGCTCTTTGGAATGGTAAGAGTCATGTAGCCTACACAGGACTAATAAGCTGATTATTTCTCTTCTTTGGATTTAGTCTTTTTTCCATCACTGGGCATTCGTATTGCACTGCATTAACATTAACCCAGCTGGATTTTCCTATGCATTTGATATGGTCAATGATAAAATTCTGTTTCACCATAAAAACACGGTACAGCTAGTGCGATTGCACTGAAATGATTGTCACTATTGACACCTGCTTCTCCGTGAAAGAGTCCTCATTTGTTGCGTCCCTGAGGGATCTATACAGCCTGCGTTCTCAACATCAATTCAAAGACTAGGTGAGAGTGTCAATCAAGAGAGACTAAAGTGTCTATGTTATATAGGTGTTCTTCATCTTTACCCTATCCATCACATGATACTTAGTACATAGGGATGGATTGTTTTGTGACCGAGTCTCAAAAAGGCTACCTAAAATAATAGCTTAGTTCCTAACTCAGCCACAGGTTTCCCGTTTGTCCACAAGTTTCTAATTTGATCTTACTTTCTCTTGCACTTCTTAAAAAGGAGGAAGTTTTTCATGAAAGAGAGTCTATAAACAACAGTACCTAAATTGAAGATGTACTTGCTGTTGAGTACGCTTCTTCAGAGACAGTGGTTGAAGGCATGTTCTGTTAGGGCTGAAGTATTCAGAACACTTTAGAGCATCCTGAAATCGGGGCTGAAAGGTTTTTTTCTGCCATAGTAGTTACAGAATGGTTTGTGTTTATAATGTCCAGCAGGAAAAGAAGATGAGTTTGTAACAACATAACCAGAACTTTACCAGAACTTCCCAGAAGTAATGGGTATTTAGAAAACAGTCCATCATTTGCTTTGCTGTGGAGTTCACAGATACTGTGTAGTTTTGTTTGCACTTTTTTTTTTTTATTGAGAACAGGAATGGGAACATTAACTAATTGATACTGTGATGAACCTACCTGGTCATCTTTTAAATACTGCTGTTATCATTAAAGAATCCCAGACTTAGATAAATGAAAATTTGAGATAGATTATTATTTATATATATTATTATTCATAGTTAATGAATACTTTAAAATCTCTAAAACAAATGACTAAAATATTTTTATACATACCTATAAAATGTATAGATATATTTGGGTTAAATCAACTCCGTCATTACAGTTAACAAAAAAGGAATCAATTCTTGCAAAATATTGTGGATGCAAGAAGTGCAGTATGTTTTATTTAAATAGAACATACACTGTTTCATGATGATAAAATAAACATTCAGCTTTTACCTTGACAAAGCAGTAATTAATTTGATAAAAATATCATGAAATATTTTTTTTCTTCTTCTATAGTATTGGGATTTTTCCTGTTTGTTTTATTGCAAGTGGTATTTGGGAAGAAAAAATTATATATAAGAACTTGTTTCAGCTCATCATGCTATTCTGTGAGGACTAGTTGAGTTCAACTTCTTGGAAGTGCTTAGTACACGAGAAAAGCAGTACTATTTTTAAACTGACATTGTTGTTCTGCACTTTGCAGCCTGAATTGCATTAACCTCTCAGTTGGTCATTCCCAACTAGAGTATTACCTCATGATTGCTAATGGCAAGAAATATCTATTGTCTGGTAATGAAATATACTCATTCAAAATGCAATAGTATAATTGAATACAAGCTTATCTAGTGAGTATGAACAGGCTCATGTTACTTGTTTTTTTGTTTTTTTTTTTCATTCCGAGCATATTTGCACTCATGACGAAGATGTTGTCATGTTGGTGGGACCAAATTACTTTTCTTTAAGTTGATAACCCTATTTAGGACTGCATTTTGCAACACATAAAATCACTAAGGCAACTACTCTGAAGGTCTGAAAACAAATACTTGCAACAAATATCAATGGACTAGCAAGCACTCACCAGTGAAAAATGAAGTAAATGTAAACTTGTCAAATATATCAGCTATATGTCAGTCCATATCACAGTATAGCAACACTTTTTACATGCATTTTTGCTTTTTAACATAGGGTTGTTGATTTTTTATAATTACATGAAAATACTAATTAAACTGTTAGTAAGTATAGAACAAAATGCCAGATAATATAGTTGATTATATTTTAGAATTTATTTTCTGACCTGTTTTATTTATTTTAAGTGATACCTGAAAAAAAATCTGAACACAATAAATATCAGAACACAAATTTGCAGATTCATACTCATATTTTTGCAAAATAAATTTGCTGTGCTATTTTACTTGCTTAAGTATAGTAACCTGCACCTAAAATTAGGTAGCTTTATACAAGCTATTAGGTCTCTGTGCCTTGCAAGGCTGCATATAGTGCACGTTTATGCTCTTCACAGGATTTGACTATCCTGTGTATTGACCTGTCTTGCTTTTGTTGTCAAGGGGAAATACTATTTCAGTTGTAAGACCTCTACTAAGAGCAAAAATGTGAAATGAATTTAAAGACAGTATTTTTTTTTGAGAGCAGGAAGTACAATGTCTCCCGGAATATTGAAAACATCACCAAAAACAGTGTGAATTATTTTTCTTAAAATATTTCAGAAGGGTGATTGTTGCAGAAATCTTAGAGCCCTTTCTGTGTTCTGAGAAAATATTTTAAGAGATGAAGGGTGTAAACAGGTTGAAGAGCACATAGATGTTGACCAAATCATTTTAAAAAGAATTAGGAAAAGTCCCAGGCTTCTGTCTTGTGATTAAGACCATGTCTGTGGACACCATTGAAATATCTACAAGCAAAGACATTGAAAGCAAAGTATGTTTTTTCCTACAGAGAAATCAGTCCAAATAACCACATTTAAGGACCAACAAGTACATTTAAGCTGAATATCTGCTGTCTGACAGGAATTTTTGCATCTTCAAGACAAGAGGATACAAAATAGAGGGTATTCATTCCCTCAAAGTCGATTAGTCTTTGGATCATCCCTTCAATTCCCTGTCTCTAGTTGTGCAATAACACTCATTGCTTTATATATAAAATTATAAATTCTAGACTGTTCTCTTCTATTTCAAAATGTGATAAGACAAAGACACTACTGAACTCAAGATTTTCAGTATTTTTTTTAAAACAACATGAGCTTTATTTATCCAGAAACATCCTTAACGCCAGTGTTATTTTTAAAATCTGTTGCTTACTTGCTCTGAGATGAATATTCTAGAAGTTCCTCGGGTCTCTTTCTGCTTTCTTTATTTTCAGCTCCATAACCTCCCACCAGGATAGGTAATTCTCATTTTCTTCAATTTGAATGTAGCAGAAGACAACAGACAGTGGTTGAGAAAATGAGTTGCAAGCTTTATTTGTTATTAGAAAGATTTGAACGGTCTTATGACCCTCTTGAAAGTGTCAAAATACAGTCTATAACAAAAAGGCTTCTAGATGAGTGAAAGATAGGGTAATTTGACTTAGAAAGGAAATAATGGAAATACAGATAACAAATATTTCCACTGCCTCCAAAATATGGCACAAAAACTTTGTAGTCATTGTCATTAGCATTTACCAGAAACGTTCTTTCAGAGGTGGGATCACAAACTGGATTTACTTCTTCACTCTTCCACTTTGGTTTATGCTTGTGTGATTCTATTGATGTCGGAATATATGTTTAAAGGAATGGTAGTTAGGGTCTTCTTGAACTCTCTCTCCACATTCCACTCTCTGAAGTATTTTTTAAACAGTATGAATTGTACTCTACTATATTATTTCCCTCAGTGACCATGGCTCTGCAAAATGATAAAGTGTAGAGCATCTTTTCCACAGGTTTCATTCTTTAAGAGTTTACTTGCACACTGCCTAATCAGTCAGTGAGATAATAGTCTGAACCCATCAGAGTGGATATGAGGAACGGATTTTACTTAACCTCATCCAGTTTAATAGTCCATTGAACTAGTCTGGTGCTGTTGTTGGATTTTGGAGGAAATCAACAATTAGGAAACAGTTGGGTTAGAAAGTGATCATAGTCTCATCTACTTACCTCTATTCAGCAGGTCATGGCCTTAACCACTGGCTAGCACTTAAAGAAAAACATGACAGCATTAACGTCAGTCATCTAATTTGAGATAGTCAAGTCTCTAATTTCAACAACCCAATATGGGGCAATGTGAGTTTCTGGAGAAAATCAAGCCTCAGTTTTGTTATTTTCCACATTGAAGCCTTAATCTGCTTCTGGGCAGCCGTTTTCACTTTTTGCAATAGTGAGTGTAATACACTCCATTACAGTGGTCATTCTCAAAGCAGTATTTTCTTTTGATGGATTACCAGAACTTTCAGATGGAGGATGTGTCGGTCTCTTAGCATGTGTCATAGACACCTGCGTTAACAGCAAAAAAGGTAGCTTTTAAACAAAAAGCAAAAAAAAAAAAAAAAACAAAAAACAGTACTGCTCATTGCTGGGGCAGGTCTAGCTAGCTGAAGCACAGCATTGCATGCAATGACTGTGCTGCTTCAGGCATCTGTATTTTTAATGACACTTGAGTTCTCCATACAGATACATCGGTTTGTTCAGAGTTTGCTGTGTGTAGTACGTCATTCAACATACTCATAACTTATGTGGTTTTGTGGATAAGTAAGTATTTAACAGGATGTTAAATATTTTCCACCTGCCTTTTGGAGGCTTGCATTATTTTAGCTAAATCAAAAACATACTGTGGAAATCATGTAACATGACAGTGAGAGCACATTGCAGTGGATAGGCATCAAAAACCTGAAGAACATAAAAGCAACTAGACACAGTATTGAAACTTGCATGAAATGCTTAAAAAAAAAAAAAGAAGAAAATAAAGAAAGCAAAGAAAGAAAGAAAAGGAAGAAACCCAAGGATCAACACTTGTTTTGCAGTAGCCTTTATTCCCCACCCCATGCATCAGCCTGACAGTCTGATGGAATTCACCCCTTTTTATCATTTTGCAACCTGTCATGTCCCATTTATGTTATATTGGCAGACTGATTCTCAAAGGAAAGAGGGTTTTGTTTACAGACAATTTTGATTATCAGAGAATGGCATGCTTAGTAATGTTATCCTCCCCACATCTCTTTAATCCAACAGCACTTAATTTGGGGAGAAAAGGTGTGTGACTGTGCATGTATGTAGGTACATATGTATTGAACAAACTCCTGCTTGAAGGAGTTTACTTGGAAAATCTTTGTGTATACCATCTTCCAGTTTATAATAAATTGGAAGAGGTCACAGAAAGCTGGTGATCAGGCCCCATCAGCTTACCATAACTAAAAACTGTAGCTGTTTCCAACATGTCAGAAAGGAAGGACAGTCACACATTTATTGAAGTATAAACATAGCATAGAAATTAATGAGAATTATAAATTGTTTATCATTTATATGCTATCTCCAATTAACAATCTTAGTATAATGAGATTATGTTTAAAATTTATATAATAAATTATATGTTTATAGCATATAAACAATCTCAGTATTTCTCAACTACTGAGCATATATATTTGGATCTCCATATGGAGAGATATGTGCTCTCAGTAGTTGACAAATACGTCCTATAAATCCAATAAGTCTTTTTTAAAGACCTTTTCTGCTCTGTGTGCACACAAATTTTTTTCTAAAATTTTTTACTAAGTAATTGGCTTGTCTGATAGCTCAAATGAAGTGAAATCTACCTCTGGCAGTAGCTCCTTTGAAGCAGTTGTGTGGACTGTTCTGCTTCCATGGTTTTTTAGCTGTTGGGCCCAGTCTTTTTTTACTCTTCAAGAGAGCTGCGATGGGTAGCCAAGTAAATAAACTTGTAACAGACATGCAGCCTTGATTTTGCTTCCTAATTTCTCTAGTAAGAATTAATTAGAAGGCTAAATGCCCTAGGCAAAAGAGTTTCTCTATTAGCCTTTACCTGTAGGTGACAGAATTCTAGGTGGAATGGTATGTGCCTGTCCACTGGTATTTCAGCCCTCCTTTTTGCCAGAAGTTGTAAACTCTTAACACTTCTTTAATTTATTGTAGAATCCTAGATTTAAAATAAATTAATAAATGTTGGGTCTCTTAGTGACCCAGCTAGCCTAACTAACCATTTACCATTCTTTCGTCAGCCTGTGCTGAAAGTCTTTCTGGTTAGTCACTATTTGGTAAATATTTTTATTCCTAGATAAAAAGAAAACTAGAAGTTTTAAATATGAGTGTACTCATTCAGTAGTTTCTATTATATATTTCTCAATCAAATCCTAATGTCCCCAAACCTGGAATTTCCTCACTGCTTGCAAATGGGCTCTGCATGTACTAATACTGTTTTCATGTATTATTAGCACATGAAAACGTTGATTAACTGGTACAAGATACTTGATCAAGAGAATGTCTTTCTACAACACCATCTAAGGCATTTAATATTTTAAATATTTTACTGTATCTAAGGAGCTTGCATGTGGATTGCAAAATTTAAAAATAACTTTAAGAAATCAAATTTGAGCTTAATATTAAAATTATGTGAGTGAGTTATTTTGGATACAAGGTTAATCAAAATAGATGGTTATAGCCTTGCTTGTCTGCTGTCCACTAGAGGACAGCACTGCTTTTGTATCAGAATGCTGTAAAGTGAAAAATATGTGCAGCATTTTCTTTGAGCAACAAACGGGAACCTTCTGAGTCAGTTGGTTAAACAAAAACATTTAACACTTAAACTAGCTGAAGAAGAGAATATATTTGATTTGAAAAATCTCTGAGCAGGTTTAATCTTTTAATGTATTTCTGTAAGGTGAAGTACTTTCTTGGAATTAAATAATTTTTTTTGGAAATGAAAATTCATAGCCTGTTTTAAAGAGGGACTGGATTTAATTGTAATGCTTACCATATTAAACTCCTGATTATTTAAGAAAAATAAAGTGAACAGAATAGATGAGAAAACAAAATAGATCAGGTATCACAATTATAGTTTTCTAGGTGAGGAGCAAATATAATGATTCAAGTTTTTAGCTTATTGAAGTTTTGGGAAGGAGATATAAGTACCTCCATATAAAAATGCTGAAGTTTTTGAACTTAAAGGAAATTTTTGTGAAGATAAGTTCATGCAGCATCTTTTTGAACATGTGGAGTACTGCTGTGTACTGGACAGTAACTTCTGAGGACTCATTTGCATTCATGCATTTTTGTTAGGAATACAGTGCAACTGCTCACTGGTAACAGGACAAACTCAAAATCTATTTTAGAAATAAAATTTAAAATGTTTTTTTAAAAGTACATATTTGAATTGAACTGATTTGCACAATTTTGCAATTTCATTAAACCTCAAAATTTTTAATATTGAAAATAAGTTAAATTGTGGTAATGAATTAGGTATTTTGAACAATTTATTTTAAGAAAAATGTTAGATTGAAATGGTCTTGAAAAAGAAAACATCTCAAAGTATCTTTATATGATTTTTAATACAAATATTAATTAATTTCCATGACTAATAACCAGTCAGTCTTAAAAAAAGTTTTTTTCTGAGAGGTTAAAATCACCAGGTTAAGAAAAAGATGTTTCTTTTCTCTCTCTCTCTCTTTTTTTTAATGTTTCTACTTTGTTTCATTAAGCTTACTGTATCCTCAAGTCAGAACTAATACATATTAATGCTATTCCAAATACTTCCTTTTTTCATGTTCTAAGGCTTATTCATAGAACCAATACACATAATTAGTAATATAGCCAATTTTGAGATTAAACGCTCATTACAGAGTCAAACCTATATATAGGGAGACTTTGGCAGAGTGAGGTAAATATTCAGAGTACTGGAACTACTTTTGTTTTTCTGTGTGATACACTGGAATGTACTTCTTAGTTGTTCATTCTTCTATTTACAAATTGGAGATTAATTCACAGTCATATTTTTATCCTTTGAATATATTCATTGCATAACTTGATTACACATTTGTGAACTTTGGACTAATCATTTGTCTACAGCTAGGGCAGGGCATTGTATCTTGTGATCGTCTTTCTTACTAATAGGATTCTGTCTGCTTCAGCAGGCAGTAATTGAAGGCTTAATGTGCAAGATTTAAAAAAAAAAAGTTTTAGCCTCTGTGTGCCATTGTCACTGTTTCTGGTAAGCAATAGGACTGAAAAAGAAGAAAATTTAGCTTAAATGGAAGAATCAAAGATGAAGAGTGCCCGACAAGAGAGAGCATGTGTTTTAGTGCCGTTGAATTATGCGTCACAAGCCCTGCTCTACTGTAAACAAATGTCCCGATAGCATTGAACTGTAAATTCAGTTTTTAAAATGTTCAATTTTTAAGAGCATATCTTCAGAGTGAGTTACTCTATTCTCTGGCTTGGAATTTTCAAAATCCTTCCAAATAAAAATGCCTCTCCTGCATACTGCAGCTCTATCTTCTGTCTACAAATAAAAGGAAAATAACTGCTAGTCTGTAGTTAGGATAGTAATTACTACAAAGCCAGCGTTTGCCAAATGCTGTCACATTGTAATATCTGATTGTCTGTTTTTTTCCCGTTTATTAGGAATTCAGACTAACAACAAATAAGGTATTTTTACATGACAGCCATTAAAAAATCATAGTTCATGACCAAGAATGTATTTGATTTTTAACTATTGAAAGACTGAATGGCTTTCTAAAAACATGCCAGTGCTTTACTGATGCTGATTTAGAATTTGATTCTTAATATATATATTTTCTTACCTACTGAAAGATACTATATTTCTGTAAATTTGTGAACTCCCCCTCCCTTTTTCCAGGTCACATAGCCTCAGAATATTTAGTGTTCTTCTTAAAAATATATATTTGAAAAAACTTAGAATATGCAAATATATCTCACATTCTCATGTTTCTACTCCGTCTTGATTTTTTTTTTGTGTGGAAAATGTTAACACCTGCAAATCTTTCTGGATATTTTTAATGATGCAAAAGCAGTTTTAGAAGTAATATTATAAAGAAATCTAGTCAATAACTGCACTATAACAGAAACAGCCATCTTAAAACTATTAGTAAATATTTGTTTCTGTTTTCTGAATGGTTCTCTCATTTATCTTGTTGGTTGTTTTTTGTTTGTTTGTTTTCATATTCACTGCTTCATTCTTTGTTGCAACAGAGCCATGCTGATACTATAATGTTTTATGCCGCAAGTTGCCCAAAGAACAAATTCTCTATTTTGGACTTAATAACAACCAATTTATAAGTTAGATTTGACTGTTTGATGATGCAGTTCCCAGGTTTGACTGAGACTATGAAGTCTGATTGTTTATAATATCTTTTTTTCAAGTATTTGGATTCAAAATCCTACCTTTAAGGCATTATCAACTTTCAGAAAAAGTGAAAATAATAACTGACCTCATGGGAAAAATAAAAGCTGTTCCACAGCTTCTCACAAAGAATAAATACCTACTATAGAGAGTGATTAATTTTTGCTGCTGAAAGATTTTTAATGGCTTTCTGGTTTAACTATTTAGAGCAGAAAACATATATTGTAAAATTTACATAGGCTTATAATAAGAGCAAACATATACAATGCATTAATGTGTGCATAGTCTAAAAATCAGATACTACTCAAATTATTCAATGACAGCATTTTTAAAACATCTAAATAACTAGCAAATCAGTTTTACTGATCAAGTCTTGTAACCAAAAGTCAACAGCTTCATCTTTTAATAACTGCATTCGGTTTCAGCAATTGAATAAACTGGTTTGTGTTATAACTGTTTTTAGAAACTTCTTCCTCATTTTAAAGAACAGATTTCAGTTTCCAAAGTTCAAAAGCAGTGGTAAACATATTCTGTCATGGTTCTTCTACACACCCTTTTCAATGGTGAACAGAAGTTGTCTCGTTTTGTTCCATTTTTTTTTTCCCAAAGTGACTCCAGATCACTGACCATTGATACAAACCAATTAGCCAATGCTATTTATGCGTACTAACACTTTGTGTAGAATTAGCCAAATATCAGACCCTGTATGCTTTGCAAGTGACATAAAAACTCACATTAATTACGTGTTCTTTTTGGAGGTATGGAAAAGCAATATTGATCACCTATCAGATTTGGCAAATACACTTGTGAAAATATCAGCACATAACTAATCTCTGGTGCTTTGGGCTTTCCTGGGTTTCACAGAACACCGACTTCATATCACTTTCAGGTTTTAATAAAAGAGGGTAAAATCAAGCCTTGAGGCTATGAAACACAGCAGGAGTGCCAACTACCAACCTTTTTATGTGCATACTTAGACATAATCTGCTTCTGTGTTGTCCCAAGACACAACTGTTAAGTAAATAAAGTGACTAATAAGACTATTGTTTATATAATTATCCCCCTGTCAAAATCAACAAGAGAAATAGTGATCTTTTACATTGCAGTGCAAGTAGACAAAATCATTGATATAACTAGCTAAGTAGTTAATTTTTATAGCAGTGATGTCGTTTCAGAATCTCCTATTAAAGGGAAAGGTCTTTGAATGTATCTATAATCTGGACAAAAGAAATAGATTGACCTGTGATGGGTGACATTAGAGAAGTGCCCCATGTTTCCTTAATTAGTATAATGTGTTATGAGATTTTGATATGCTTAGTTTAAAAAGAAAAAAAGACAGAAATTACATCTCGTTTAAAGAGAACCTGCTTCCTGCTTAAGTGGCTAATATTTTAATTAAGTCTGGAGTGAAGTTTTTTGAGTATCTCCTGATAAACTCCCTCCTTTATGTTGATGGTAATTAAACAGATCCCTAAGGGCCCGGGCAGGCGCTTTGCGAGGCCCATGCTAATTGTCAGACATGAGACACTGACCAGTTGGTTTGCTCTTGAATAGCCGACAGCGTGCTGTCAGCCCAGCAGTTTTATTTTTCTGCATTGTGCGCTGTTGTCAGGGCTAACTGGGTCCTTTTGTGGCTGAAGATGTTGCGCAAATTGAGGCAGATGGCTCCGGTTCAGACACGTGTCCTTCAGCGGGAGGAGAGGAGATTGGCCCCGCAAAGTGGGGTCAGGCTGGGTCGCGGACCTGCTCCACACTTGTTAGCGTTTTCAAAAGCCCATGTGCAGAAACTTGGTTGTTGTCAAGTAACCACCACCACCAACAACGAAAAGCAGAAAAGCATGGTGTGCTCCTTGCGGGATGCAGAGGACGAGGCTGTTGCCATCCTCTTCCATCCCATCTCTTGGGCCTGGCTGTGCATGCAGAATGAATTAACAGGATTGACAGAAGTTCATTGTGCCTAAAATGGCTTTTCAGTCAATTGTAGTGCTTAAAAGGCTAGTTTTGCTTTTAATTCCATGTAATTAGTGGGTTCTTCATGTCTTGGAATTTAGTAATGGTGCATTAGTTCTAACTTTTATCTGGATTTTTTCAGTTTGCTTTGTATGACTTTTAGTCATAAAATATTTAGAAACAGTGACCACATTTTTATGATTAAATATTCTGGAGATGAATTGCATTCACAGATGCAAGGATTTGCTGTCTTGCTGTTGCCATCATTTGAAAGGATCATGTTGGATGTTCAATTATTTTTGGCCTGGATTAATTCCTGAGAAAACAGGAGGAATGTACTTTTCTAAAAGTACAACAATTTGGCTTTTTGGAATTGTTTTCTCACATTTACTGTTGTTGGATTTTCTTTCTTTGGGGCACCAAATTATATTTTCCATGGAAATCTCCATAGAATTAAATTTAGGTTGCTCATGTACACTAAAGCAGCTCCTGAGTATTGTACAGGAACTGAAGAATTGGAATTCAAATAATAATTTAAGTATATTTTATTTGATTGATTAAATATAGGGCTTTGCACAATCCCTTTCTGTCCTTAAATACTAAAATATTTGCACAGTGATGAAGAAATTTTCTGCAGAATTGAGTTTTCATGGTTTATCCCCTGAAATTGCTTAATGAAATTGGAGGCATTTTGTTAATAGATGAGCTCATTTAACTTTTGCAGAAAGAAGTAATAGTAGTCTATGATCTGAAGATTCTCAGCAATTTCTTTTTATTTTTTTACTTTTCTTTTCCCTCTAGGTTTGCAGCTAAGACTGTGCACAGTGGGTCACTGATGCTAGTCACAGTGGAGCTGAAGGAGAGCTCTACAGCACAGCTCATCATAAACACTGAGAAAACCGTGATTGGTTCTGTTCTGCTGCGGGAGCTGAAGCCTGTCCTGTCCCAGGGGTAACCTGCTTACATCTGGACTTCAGAATCTGGCACACAACAAAAGTGCCTGGCATCCACTACTGCTGCCTTTCATTTATAATAATAGCCCTTCCATCTGGCAGTGGGGGGAAGAATACACTCTTGACATTCTTGTCTTCTGCTTTAGAATGCTAGTGTGTATCTATCATGTATGCAAGTCCTCTCCTTTTTTTCTGCTTGCTAACCAAAGAACATACATTTTACTGTCAGTTATCTGCATTCTTAAATGTATTTCCCGTTTGTTCTATCCTAGTACTTCCCTCTCTGATCCCATTTTCCCTTTCCCCACTGTAGTAGACAAATACTGGATTATAAAGTTCAAGGGAAATCACGCTGCTGGAAAACTGTGTTAAAATGGCAGATAGGTTCCAGCAACATACACAGCAACTGTGTGTGTGGTTCTGAGAAGTTTGATTGCGTAAGTGTAACAGCACAATAAGTGCAAGAAAATTGTTTGCTTTCTGAAAATCCTTGTAAACCTGAACTGATGTAGTAAGATTGTTGTTCCCACTTAATGTCATTTTCACAAATATTTTGTTGATGTGCCAATAAAGTAGTGCTATGAGCAGAAAGTCGATCTCTCTTCTTTTGGTAGAGAACCATTAATGATTGTCAGTAATGTATATAACTGGTTAATTTAAAGTAAATACTAACAAGATTGAATGCCACATATGCATTAGGAAACTGTTTTTGTGAAAGTAGACAGTGTTTGTGCTCCAATTTTAATTTTCTGATGTGCAGTTACATTTTCGTTAATGAACAAAACCCATAACTCTCTATTTTCAAATTGGCCTATTCATGAAATACTGACTGAAGAGACTATTTTGGTAAATACTGTCACCTAGCTTAATAAATCATTCAAATTCTTCGCTCAAAACTTTTATTGTATACCTAAGCTAGTATCTCCCACCTTTGCATAAACCAGGGCTTGAGGCAAAGAGAAATTCATAGCCATATCTACTGAGCTGAGAAGTCCAACAGCTGTGCCACCTTGGCGGTACACAATTTTCTGCCTGTTGCTACAGTGGCTGTAACCTGAACATGATTTTGACTTTCCATTCACATTCTGGTTACATGGTAGGAGCGAAGATGCTAAACTTCGTCATTTCCTATCAGTTCTCACTTCTAATACAGCTTTTCCTAGTATCTCGTGGCTCTGCCATAGATGTTTTTGTGACACAGAAAGATATTTGAATAACTCCATACCCTTTCTCTGTCACAAGGACCCTTGCATTGTCCTCCTGTGCTGGCCAAGTTGTGCTGGTTTGTTTAGCTTTACGGATGACAGGAAATAATACCACTTCATCAGAAATGTTGCACTAGTGCATACTGGAATATTCTAAAATTTTCTGCTAAAATGTAGTGGAACCAAGAAGTAGCTCTGACATGTAGCGGAGTTTACTGGGAAATTCTAAAGAGACTTTTTTGCTAGGTATTGAAGTTGCACTTCTGTAAGAAATCTGGGTTTCACTAGCACCCAAAATATACTGGTATATTTCTCAGACAAGAAACAAGAATCTAACGTCCTCAACAGGAATGTACATTTTTTTAATCAACATTTACATTATTTTCTAAAGTCCCAATCTTGCAATACATTTTTTCTTGAATTATAAAGCATGATGTAAGAGCTATTATTCAAACAGATGGAAAATTATTCACTGTAGAAAATCTTTACAGAGAAAATGCAGATTGGTCTAGGTGGTGTTTGATATTAAGACTCAGAAGATACTGAGGGAAAGGTGCAAAACTCTACGTCCTAAGGAAAGACTGAACTGTGAAACCTTCAGCCATGCTTGTAAAGGAAAAATAAACAGGAATTACTTCATGTACCACAGTATAAATCAAAGGAAAGTATATTATTACTGTATGTCATACACATTCCTGAGTAAATTCTGCCTCCCTAGAGTACTTCATAGACTTTACTGGTGAAGACCAGAAATGAGTATAGTAAGGGTATTTGGGGCATTTCTGGTATTTACATTTTTCAACACTTTGTGATTTGGTCCAAGGTTCAGGAACTCTTTATACCTGCGTCTGGACTGACAATGTGATTTGCAAATTTATTCTAGCTTCCCCAGACAGTAGTTTGGGAGGAAAATATTTCTAAGGACAGTTATTTAAATAGTAAAATATGTGTGAAATAAAGCTCAGCTCTTCAGGAACCTAAACATGAGCACATGTACATGTCTTACATTAACAGCACGAGTTGCACTCAGTCATAATTCAGCCAGGTAGTAGTAGTTAGCAATAGTTTCTTGCTTTCGCTATATATCATTTTTATTCACTTTCTTCCATACTTTTCATCATCTGTAGAGGGGTGTTAAAGCTTATTAGGATATGAAGTAGATGACTAGTCTAAATTGCAAGCTGGAATTCACTTCAGAGTGATTTGGTTGTACCAGGTAGCAGCAGCTCCTACCTCTGCAGGCAGTTTTTTCAGGAGCTGCATGCTAAGAACCATCTGGCTTCTGTGAGAACCTAGACACACAAAGCCTTGAAGCATACCTGCATGCACAAATCAGGATGTGGGAGCAAGGCTATGCATAGTATTGCAGGATTGGTGAGTTAGGTTTGCTAAGATAGCTAAGGAGTTGTATCAATTGTCCAGTTTGGGGAGCAGGAGGTGAGAATTCAAATGCAGTGGAAAGAAACAGAAACAGAAAATCAGTAATAACTACAAACTGAAATGTATTATCAAAACAGGGAATGTGTGTGATTTTAACTCATTCAGTCATGCCCAAGGTAATTAAAATTCAAAGAGACTCCAATATTGTGATCTAGTGTTAGTGTTAAAACTGATACTGGTAATTATGGGTTGAAGAACTATGAAATGAGCAAGGGCAAATAGATCAGAAAGATTCTGCATAGTGAAAAATCGACAGATTCTTTGCTTTCTGGTTGTTTACACAAACACACCTATTGTGAAGTCTTTTTTGGTTTGGCAGGTGGAGAGGTTGGTTTGTTTGTTGTCTTTTGTCTTTTTTATTATTTAATAAAACTATGTCCAAATCATGCTTCATTTTAAAATAATTCAAACTGTTTGCATAGAATATGGTACAGGGAAAAGCTGTCATGTCACTGGATGGTAGAATATAAACATTGGCTCAATGCATGACAGTCAAAATAACAATGTTTTTCCTGTTATTTTTCTTTCACATTTTATGTTGTCCAATAAAGGACAATATATTATTTCCTGCATAGTCTGCTTTAATTCTAGTAATTCATTTCTAAAGAAAACTGCAGAAATAGAAATGAGTTTAGAGCTAGGAATCAAATAATGGAAGAATGGAAGATATAAATAGACTACCATGTGAAAGGACAGTGGAAGTAATGAAAGTGTTTTTAGAACAGATACAGTATATGAAATAATGAATGGCATAGAAAAGATAATTTTGGTTTTCCTGATGATCTTTTCTACTAACTCAGAATGAAGGTAGCATTCTGTAACATTTATAGAATGATAAATATAAACCGGAGGAAGGAAGTAACATTTTTTTCCGTGTTTTTAAATACATGTACTTAAGCTCTGGCCATACCTGACACGGTATGTGCCTGAAACAAGCCAATGAGGGTCAGATTCTGTTCCCTTCATTTTTTTTGTTAGTTTGTCTTCCTCCCCTTCCCAATATCTTGGTTGTTTTGTCATAGAGTGCATGTTTTTGTAACACTTGTATGTTACATTAAATGTTTTACGATGCAGACACTGGACTTTTCTGTGTTTGCATAGTGTGGCTTCATTGCGGATAGGAGCCTTTGTGTATAACCCTGATAAAAGCAATTCTTCTGTTAAGGTTATTTTCATCTTATCTGGTGTACTTGTGCTTTCTGTAGCACAGTTCAGTGAACCTGTTTGGAGGAGAAAGAGATGGCAAACATCACTGTATACTTTCCAATACCTATAGCTAACTGTTTTGCTTCAGAAGGCAGAAGGTGAACCTGACTCACTGCTGCAAGGTCTGAGTGACCATACTGCCCCAATTCCTGATCCATTTAAATCTGTGTGTACATCCTGGTGTGTATACATATATCTTTACAGTGCTGTTCTAAACTCCCTTTTCCCATTATGCATGTATAAAAGAAAGGGAGCAAATGAGTTTTGCTGGCTATCCCCATTGAGGGTGAAGTGCCTTTAGTCACCAGTGCTGCAGCTTCCACCACAGCTCTTCCAGTCCTCTCCAGGTTGATTTCTGAGGAGAGGGAAGGGGACAACAACCCTGCCCTGAAGCACCCTTGTTGCTTCAGGAAAGAGCAAGAGTTTGCAGGTGCTCTGGGGTCCTTCTCATCCTTTTGCCCTGTAGAAATGGACTCTGGGTGGTGGAATGGTGGGGAAAGGTCTCCTCTTGTAGCAGCCGTGCCTGGCAGCCATTTAGCCACTTGCCAGAGCAAATGGCTGGGCAGGGAGGGAGATGTCCAGTAAAATGGAGGGAGCACCAAGGTCCCAGCAGAGTCCTGGGTGCAGGGAGAGGCAACCTTTTGCCTCTTTGCATCTGTTGTTTCTGACCCAAACAGTTGCCCCTTGTAGCTCCCGAGCACCAGCAGCAGTTAGGGGCTGCCCATGCGCATGTGGCATCAAGGTCTGGATGGCCAGGGAAGATACAGACACCTCAAGAGAGAAACTCCCTGGGAAACGAGCTGCTAAAGCAGGAGGAAACGCAGAGCAGGAATGCCCCAGGAGTGGAAATACGGTGCCACGGGAGGTGGATTTGCACCCCAAGGAGATCTCTGTGTGTGTGACTTGAACGAGCTGCAGCTATGACAGGGACCATGAGCAGACCCTTGTGAGCATTTACCAGGATTTCAGTTTAATCACTCCTCCTATTTTCATTTTGGTTAGCCCTGATTTTGTATACTGTTGTGGGGATGTTCAGTCAGGTTTTTTTTTCCTGTCAAGAGAAGGACGGGGTGCTGACCAGGCAGAGCCAGGCCATGGGGCTTGCGCCTGGCCCCAGCCTTGGGTGATCCAGCCTGGGGGGTACGTGGTGCTCCACACACCTCCTGAACACTGTGAGTGAGGAGGAGATGGAAGAATTACTGATTCAGCTGCTCTTCAGACTGTTTTCTCCCATTCTAGCAAAAATCAGGTATGGGTCCCCCTCAGTACTGTTGTTTCCTCCCTCAGTTGTATTTCTCCAAATCTTTTCAGATCCCTACTCAAATTGGCAGAATGATTTGGATTTAAAAACTCATAGCCATTTTTTGTGGGGCTGTGTTTTTTGTTGTTGGTGGTGTTGGTTTTGTTTTTGTTTTTTTTTTTTTTTGATGGGATTTGGATTTGTTTGTGGTCAGATTATTTCACCAATGGGGCTTAAACTCAGCCTTCCAGACATTTGGATTCAGCCCAAGCGCTGAGGGGGCAAACTGTAGTGAGTTGGAGAGAGGAGGCCCTTCAGCTCCTCTTGCTGTACCGTCTCAGCATCACACCAGAATAGTAACTAAATGGCTTCTTTTACCAGAAAAAAAACAAGGGCACCTTTTTGATACTGGGCCCAAAAGTCTTTATTCTTCTCCAGCCTGATCTGCAGGCCTCTGGCAAAGCCTGCTTTTGGGCAAAGTTAGTTGGTTTCAGCTTCATGTAATTGAAAGTCATTCTGATTTCTGCACCACGGTGTAATTGCTTAAAAAAAAAAAAAAAAAAAAAAAAAAAAGCCAACCCACGTTATTTGATGATTAAGATTCTGGAGTGAATTGTGTTCTTTTGGGTTCTTGCACTGTTTCTCCATCAGGGACTTGGTTTCAGCGGTGTGCAGCTGCTGGAGTTGATTTACAGTGCTGCGGCTGTGGCTAGTCATAAATAAATCCTCTTATATAGTTGTTATGAACACCTGTTAGATCATCTGTCAGCAAAGCGCTGTTCACATTTATCATGGTGCGGTAGTTATTTTACCTCAATCCATTTCCAACTGACTCGGCCTCCATCACTGGATTACTATTACCACACCATAATCGCTCGTTTCCACTCCATGTTACAACTTGCAGATAAAAGATTTCACTACTTGGCCAAATTTCATAAATAAAGGAGCAGTTCAGTGCAGTAAAAGTTTATTTTTGTCATCATTTGTCACCCCATTATTCTATAAATCAAATGGAATAGCGCTATTGCTAGCTCAGGCGTTGCTGTCAGCCCTAGGCATGGAAATGGTCCGTTTCTTCTTTTTAGATGAGATGACATGTCTTTCAGACTTAACTGGCTTATGGCTTTGTTTCACCCATTTTATTTTATCGCCCCTTCAGAAAAATCCTTGGGGACCAGAGAGACTAAAGGAGTAAAATGGAATCAGAAAACACAGTAAAACATGCCGCTTTAGCTGCGTTATGTACATTTCCCTCCCCCACAATCACTCATTTACAAACTCCTCCACAAAAATAATGGATCGGGATATAAACAGCCCCTCAATGCTTTCCCCGGATTTGTGCAGGTTTTATCGCTTGTGTCAAAACCCTGGGACTGAAAGGGCTCTGGAGAGGGTGCTTCAGAGCCCTGCTAATGCGCCTGGTCCTAAATGGACTCACTGGCTCCCTGTGCTGGGGCACATCCTAGGGTTGCTCTTTTGTTTCTACGGTTTCTACAGAAAACTTGCATTTTGTGTTCTGAACCATCTGATAACAGCATGCTGCACCTCACTATGCAGCTTCACGATCAAAACCTGCAGGATATTCCCCTGCATCCCCCCAGAGGCAACCTGCACAGAAATGGGGTTTGCTTTTATTTTGTTGTTTTCTTAATTCAAGAATATGATTTGTTTGTGGGCCATGCCTTGATTTTTTGGCCCCATGTTCATTAGAGACATTTGGGGTTTGCTTGATTTATTAAGAAGTTGGGACATGAATCTCAGACTAAATTTTGAAGAAAGCAATATTCCTTGGTTTAAAAAGAGGAAGATAGGATGATGATAAAGGGATGGGGTAATAGAAAAGGGTTTATAGTTGATATTATACTTCTGAGTTGGTTCTAATTCAAGTTACATTCTTCATAGTCATTATGTAGCTCATAAATTCAATAAAGTGTTTTACTATTACTATAAAAATGACAGGAGGGGGGTTTTATGTTGTAAGTTTCGTTAGTTGCTCTTCCTGTTTTATGTTGAAGTTCTCAGGCCATTATGTCATTAAACTCCTTGGAGTCTGAAGGGCTCAGGCCCCTCTGTTTCTCATTGCTGCGGTGGTGCTTTCTGGGGGCAAGTGTTTATCTGGCCACTTGCTATCACTGTCCCCTTCCCCATCAGAGACACAGTTCCATTTTGTTTTGTTTTTTCCATTCAGAAGCCCAGATATCTGTGCTTGTCCTGTGGCAAGGGAAATTTCAGAGCAGCTTTGGCGCCACTTTGGGTTCTGACCTCCAGACACCAGTTCTTATCTGTGGTGGAGCTATTCAAGTGTGAAAGGGCTAAACTCCTGTTACTGCAGTGGGCTTGGGTGGCTGTGGGAAGAGCCCACTGCCAAAGAGCGATGCTACGCTAGGGAAATAAAATACATTTGGAGAGTTCGCCTTCCCACAAAGACTCACTGTGACTTTTCTCCAGCCACCTTTGCTGTAGAATTACGAGCTCGTCTTGGCTGTAGAGTCCTGTTCATTTTGACTATGGGCAAATGCTTGCTAACACTGTCTTGTGCATTTGCTGGGAAGGTCTCCAAAGGCAAATCTGGAAGAGGGATTTTGCTTTTTCAGTGATTTGGGGGGGGGGGGGGGGGGGGGGAATTTTTCCAAAGGCACTGAATAATTTCTGTTATATCCGCTTCATTAGGGGAAAGAAGCATCGAATATCTGACCCTGGAGCCTTTGCTTTCTCCAGATGTTTGCTTTGCACACGAATAATCCGCATGAAAACAGCAACTGCTAATTCAGTGGCCAAAGTGCATCAGGAGCCTAATCTAAAACCTCCCAATCCATCCAGCTGTCTGGCATTTGCTATTATAGGGCACCAACAGAGAAATGAGGCTGTGGCTTTATCACTGCACCCTGGGTGACAACTTGATTTTCTGCTTTCACCGCAGGCAGCAGCAGCCCAACATGATGGGGCTGTTAATTTGTGCATTTCATGGTGTCTGTCAGGGGGCCGGGAGAGGAGGGTTTCAGGAGAAGGGAATGGAGCATGTCCCAGCCTCGGAAGCACCTGTCTGCATTGACGGCACAGAGCACTTCTTATTAGCGTGCAGGTCTCTAAATGCAGCCCCAGGATGACAGCCTGGCATTCCCAGCACCCACACAGTGTGACAGGCGCAGGCAGCCGGTCCCATTGTTTGCCCTTGATGAGCATGTCATTAATGGAAATGGAAGAAAGTGAGGGCCACATCAGTATTCAAATAGCCTCCATCCTCTCTGCCATTCAACCGCCTGGCTCAGGCGGCTGCAGATTTCCTTCTGCAGCTCCACTTACACATTTTCACAGATTTATTCCCATTGCATACAAATACCCCCCATGTGGCTCTGGTCCCATGACCCTGACTCATCTCCCATATACAAACATGTTCTTCAGCATCATTTGATTAGCCAAAAATAAAGTGGGGGTTCTACTCTTCCTCCCTGCTTTGTGAATTACTAAAGTATCATTAGTAAATACTTGCTATTTGCAACCCAGGAAATGGAAGTTGCTGTTATTTAAACTTGAAGCATCAAGCATGGGTGTGATGCATTGCTTGCAATGATCCTGTCTGCTTCCGAGCAACTATTGATGCTTGTCTGTATGATCTGTTTCTTTATAGGAGATTGCAATATATTTGTTTTGGAACATTTCATCTGGTAGGTATGTAGTAAGAGGTTTGCGGGCAGAAGGGGAAATAACTAAAAAATCTGTATTCCCCATCTCCCTGGCCTACACCATCTCAAGGTGTCTATACCCCCCTGATCTCACACATGCTGCATAGGCTCTTTGAGGGCAGGTGTTGTGTTGGCCTTCAATATTTTTATGGTGTGGTCCATGGCAGGATGTGGGTTGATGATTAGCGCTTCTAAGCACTAATGCAAAACAAATAATGCAGTATCATAATTCAGCTGGTATGAAGAATGTGCCTTGAGCATGCTGGCATCTGGCCAGATCTTAAATGTATGTTTCTGTGCTTTAGTTTTGTGTTAGTCTGTTTTTGTAATAATATAATTAGTGCTCACAGGGGAGGCTATTGACACTGCCACCAGGATCAGTTTGCTCTTTGCAGTATTTCCAAATCGTTCTTGTTACACATCCAACTCACAGGTCGCATGCAGTACCCCCTTGCCTTTTGTCTGCTGCTGTCCTCTCCAACCAGTGATTTAGCCTCAAATCTGAAGCTCTTTCCATTAATAAAGGCTGGAGCCAACAACGAATGAGTGCTGCTAGGTGATTTCCAAACCTTGTTACATCTTGTAGCCCTCTTTAACCCCAGGCAGAGTGGGAGAAAGCGAGCCCAGAGGTTTTCCACTGATCAGTTCCAAAGCAGGTATCACAGGGCTGAGTAGCAGAAGCAGAGCTCTCCACCACCACCACACCATTCACCTTCCTCATGCTCCTTCCAACCACTGCGCCGGGTTTGAAAATACTCCCACGATGTGATAGCATTGGGGTGTATTTGCCCCAGTAGGCACTTTTCTTCCACCAAGGACTGTGGAGGCTGCCCCAGCACTTTGGTTCCTGCAGCCTGGGCTCCTCGCATCAGCGCAGCGGTGATGTCCCTCAGGTTTTGGCCCTCAGCTCCGGGAGGTGAGCAGTGGCAAGGATGGGTTCCCATTTGGGTGCGTAGCAGCCCTACGAACTGAGTTAGTGAGGGTACGTTTGGTCAGTTTGCTCCTGCTGCATCCACTGCTCCTCTTGCTTTTGCTGGCCAGTGGGGACTAGAGAAGGCAAGGCAGGATCGTGCCTCTCTGTGGGTGCGCATGGTGTTCTGCACAGTAGCGCTCTGATTTCAGCAGGAGCCTCTAGGTGTTGCTGTAATATAAACAATAATTGTCTTCAGGGATTAAGTTGAAGAGGGCAGTTGAAGTTGAGTGAGACCAAGAGAAGAAACCCATGAGTTATTTCTCATATTTTGAGTGATTAATAATTTCTCCGTATTTTAGTAATTTAATAAATTGCAGAAACTGCATTTTACTGTTTTACCAAGCTACCTCCAGCTTAAAAAAAAAAAAAAAAAAAAAAAAAGTCTTTCCATGGTTTAGTTGCTTTAAGGCAAGCAACCAAAGACCAGTCCTTCTTCACCAGAAATAGATAGAAACGGCAGTAAGGAGGTTATGCTGATAACTTGAAAATGTAGTGCCAACTGCGGTGTCATAGCAAGCCACACACCCGCTTTCTGGATCATAGCCCCAAGCAACATCCAACCTTAGCTTGTGGACAAGTGGCTGACTTAGAAAATGTTGAAAAATTTCAAAGCCAGTATGTGGGAATGGTGCATTTTAAAGATAAATATGTCACTGTCTTTGGAATCGGTGTAACAACATTTTATATGGCATCCATCCTGTAACAGCCTCTCCCAACATATTTGTATGGAGAGAAATTGCAGGGAGAAATTAAGAAAAACAGTAAATCCTAGTCTGAAGTCATTGGCTGCCACTCTGCTTTTAAAACTGAGCCCCCATTCCTTTAAAAGGAATTTAGTGGAAGCAACAGATCCATCCCTAACATGGCATTAGGAGGGAGAACTAACAAGAGGACAACAAGCACTTCTGTAGAAAAAGTTTATGTGATACATTTTCAGAAGTGATGAGTAATTTTAAATGCATCACATGCCATTGGGGACTGTAACTTTTTTTTTCCAGTTCAGTTCATAGTCCTCTGAAAAGCAAATCCCTAAGCCATCTCTTCAGTTGTACACCTCAAATGGGAAGTCTGAATCCCTCTGTACCTAAAGGTTTGCAGGTAGGGAGGTTACCTCACTGCAAGCTTGGTCAGAAATGTCGTTGTCTCAAGCAGTCTTTAAAATGATGAAGAAGGAATGTGAGATCATGGCAGCTCCATCTGTATCACCTTGACTTGCCACAGAGCCATCCATGTTGTGTTCTCCTGCTCATCCTTCATGCAAATTCAGTGTAGGTGAAAAGATGTCAATAATTTGTTTTCTCCAGGGTTGGAACACTCAAGGGCAGATTTTCTCTTTGACTATGCAATTTAGAAATTGTATGGATGGCAGCTGAGGAACAGTTCTGGATTTGTCATCTGGGGAGCAGATCTGATTGCATACATACAAGCATGCCATGAGCAGGAGGACAGTTTCACAGTCAGCATGCATTTTAACTTACTGGGCTTGTATGCTCTCCTGTCCAGGGAAAATACCATTTTCCCTGCGTATACAGTATTGCAAAGGTCCATCTTTTTGATACAGAGCATGTCATTCCTACATGGAGGCACTTACTGGGAAAGTTTCTGCATATGGCAGATAAGTCATGCTCTGAGACACAGAATTTAAAGGGATGTTAAACTGTACAGCTGTGCACCTTCTATGTATGAAGAGCCTTTCCTCTTCCTGTTTCTGTATCAGAAAGATGTGTCCAGAAGGGCTTGGCATAGGCACAGAAAAGCTGTCTGGCACTTGGGACGGTGCAGTCAGGGAGCAGGCTGGCTTGAGAGGTTGTAGAGGCCCCAGAACTAGAAATCTTTATGAGTTAAGCAAGTAATCTGTCAGGAATGACTTACAGTACAGCTGATCCAGCTTTAGGGCAAGATGGACCAGAGGATTCCCAGTCCTTTTTTTCTGTGAGTAAAGAATATCTGAAGTCTAGCTGACTTTTCATCCTATGTGCTCTTTTTTTAGATCTATGTACTTCAGTCCATTTCAACAATGTCACTATGGAAAAGCAAGAAAGTTTTTTGTTCGTTTGTTTGTTTGTTTGTTTGTTTTTCTCAGTTACTTTCTACTTTGCTTTTTCCCATGCTCCCCTTCCCTGGCCAAGTTCTGCTTTTCTTTTGCGATGGTCTGTGAAGTGATCAAACACACAGTTATGAGGATATGGGGTTGCAGACATTTTGAGCTAAAATAATTATACATTTCAGTGCTCAGGTGGTTGCTGCTGTCTAGGTGTAGCCACCAGCTTCTGGTCTTTATGCCATTAAGTGCTAGTGGCTCCTGCCTTTTCAGAGAAGCAAAAAAATTCCATGTTAGGTCTCTATATCAAAGCGTCTGTCTTATGTTAGCCACAACTATATGCTTCTCAGAAGGTATAAAAACTTTATAATGAAAAATTAAACAGTAGCATAGCACAGTGTCTACTAGTAATTTTCCCAAAGCACATGCATCAAACTGATGCTGTGTTCTGTCATATCTTTCCCCACAACACCTCTCTGCTACCTTCCTTTCTCAATGCCCCATTGGTAAAATAGTTCCTTATAGCTTGGCACCCATTTTGATTGCTTCAACTTTTCTGTGTGTCTTGCCACTCAAAATGTTGCAGTTTGCATTCCAAGCAACACACTTGGCATGTGTGAAGTAAATGATAACTAAAACACCTGCTCTTTTAAAAGAACCAGGCACTTATGTTGGCCTTTTCAAAGTTATTCCTTTAACCATGCGTAAGCTTTGGTTTTGAATTCCCAGTGTCACTTGAACTTTTTTTATTATTATTATCTTGTATTTCCTCCAAGACTTCATGCTTGCCTTCAGTTTTCATAATGTGTGGAACACATTCATCCATCTTCTCTTACCATTTTTCTTCTGGAGTTTTAATAGCTGTGAGCACAGTTTTCAAGGAAGCCTCAGCTCACTGCTCCACATCTGAAGGCGAGTGACTCCTCCGACTCAGTTGCAGAGCACAAGAGAAAGAAAAAGCTGCTGCAAGTGTAATGATGATCCCAGCAGCCACCTTATTGGAGATGTGGCAGTGGGTACATTTGCAGTGAGCACCAGTGTGGCTGGTAGGGCGCTGTGGTGTCAGGGTTTGCCTCCTAAGGGGGCGGTGCAGTTGTGTTATTGAAAAACCAGTCGTCTTCTCTGCCGAGGAGTGAGAGGAGCTGTGTGGTGCCTGTTATTCTGTGTGTCGTCACAGCTGCGGTTAGTTAGTGGTTTTGTCTGATGAGCGCTTGCTTTCTCTCTTGCACCTGCACACCCTCTGTATATTCGTATGTTTTCTTTGCATTCTCCCATGTGAAAAAGTGTTATTTTGACTGCTTTCATGGTTGTGCAGGTATGTGAAAGCCAGGCAGACCGAGGTGACACCATGAAGGCACTGGGGCCGAAACACGAAAAAGAAAATAGGCAGCTCTAGGACCAATGGCTCGAAAATGTGAGAAAAAAATGATCAGATAAACATATTCACCAAAGAAATCTAAACCAGAAATGCAATGCATGCACTGCCTTTTTTTAAAAGGAAAAATAGGATGTGTTATTTAGATCACTGTACTGTCCTTACGACCCTCTGTTTTTTCACATATGATGCAGCCCTCACTGTGGAAAGGTAAAGTTTCTCCATGTGTATTTGCAACCAATATATTACAAGGACTTTGAAATATTTGTATATACTTCTATTTGCTTGTTTGTTTTTGATTGTTTGTTTTGTAGTTCTTTTTTGAAATTTAAATAAAATGTATCATGCCTTATGCATGTGATTCAGAGTCCTTTTACGTTGTCGTCTTCATTGCATCATCTCACAGGCAGTAGGGTTTTTTTGCTGAACTCTGTGTAAAATATACAGTTAGGAGGAAGCATGTTGTTTTCTGCCTTTTTTTCTTTGGTTGGTTGGTTGGTTGGTTGGTTTGGCTCATTTTGTTGGTTTTCATTTTTTCCCACATGTGGAAGCTCAGTTCCATAATAAGGTGGAGGTGCCTTCTTATGGACACATGTTCCTCGTAGCAGATGAACCCAGACAGCTGCTTTGGAACTGGGAAAGGTTTGACCCATCACTTCTATATAATTTCTGAATCCACTTTGTGGTTCATTTCGTAAGAAAAAAAAATAAACACAACCACATAGAATTCAGTATTGTCTTGTCATGGGAAGGACTGTTCTTCTGGAAGCCCAGTAGGGGAGACTGCTCTTGTGCTGCATGTGGTTTAGTATGAATTTCTGTCTCATGTCATTGACAGCTTTGAATGTGTTGTGAATGCGAGCCATGCTTTTTGGCCCATTGCTGATGTTTTTATTATACAAGTACAAAAGGCAACCTGTGAATGCCAAGGAAAGGTCTGTGTTTATTTCCTGACCCTGGTCACATTAAAACATCTACCCTTATTTAAGAAAAGTCTACATTCAAATGCAAGCTAAATGTGCTTTATTTCAGATCATAATATCTGTAATATCACACTCCTGATTTTGTTGTGTTTGTCTCACTTATTTAAAAAAAAATGTTTTCTTTACTCCAGTATTCTGACTACATTCCCTGATATTTATTTTTAATGAGATGCACTTCTGTTCTTTCACTGCTTACTAACACTTTAATTTGAGAAGCAGTTTCACTAGCCCTGCAAATATCCAATGTTCTTTACAAAGTCAAGTCCATTTCCTGCAATAACCTTGCTCTGACCTGTTATCAGTTATATCACAAATTATTCAGTCTCTAATTGGTTCATCTTTTAACTACAAATTCACATGACTTAGCTTTATTACATAGCTCCGTGACAAGCTTTTGTGGATCAAAGTAGTCTCACATTTTTAAGGAACTTTCCATAGCAGCTCACAGCTCCCTTTGTTCTGCTGCTTGAATATATTCTTATCGTGATCAATACTATTTTTAAGACATACTGCTGTCATTCCTGAAGGTCTCGGTTGTGTTTTGGGCCTCATCAGGTGGAACTCTGTTCAAAACCAAGAAATAAGTACTTACCTCTTAAAACTGATAAGTTTTTAGCACTGACAGCAAAAGGTATAGGAGTATGGAGAATTTTCCCTTCTCCAGTCTTTGCACTATCTTTTCTTGGAAAATCTGAAGATGCTGTAGCTTCATACTTCTTTCCTAACCAAACAGAGGGATCAGGTTTTCTTGGTACCTACCAAAATAAAGTTTAATTCTTTTGCAAGCAAATAACATGCAATGTGAACTTGGGTGGTAAAAAGCTAGTTGCTGTATCTCAGACCTCTTACACCTTCAACATGAGACAAAGTCTCAGCACCCGTTTTTAATACGAAATGAACATCTAAAGCAGACAAAAGTCCTACAGAGCAGGACTTTCAAGAGAGTTCAGGATCCAGGCCAGTACTCAAACATAATTGTTGCCTCCGAATTTGCAGAAAATTGCAGCTGCTCAGCTAGAAAGAACTTGCCTCTCTCTATCCCACAGTCTCCATAGAGAATTTCCTTCATTAAAATAAGGAAAAAGAGGATTTGTTGTCTTTTTCCATGCAGAACATTATGTTATCTGCCCTGCTAATGATTTGTGTGTTAGTAAGGTTCCTACCCTTTATTCAGATGCATGGCCAGGTCTCTAGTGACTGCTCAGGGATGCATCACAAAAAGGGAAAGAGTCTTTTCCTTGATGCAGCCACCACCTAAAACAATGCTTGAAGGAGAAAAGCTATTCAGTCAGCCCTACCATCCATTCATATTGCTTAGGGCTTGTTGTGCTGCAGTCTCTCATCTCCCCATTAATTAATGGTGAAAATACATATAACTAGGAAAACAGCAAACGTAAGCGGGGAATTAATTTATTTTTCATAAATAGGGAATGCCTCATCAGTGGAAAAGCAAAGGCTTGAAGTGTCTCTTCATGTTCCAATTTTTGTTCTGAAGCTGCCTGTTTGGTTGCTTTCTCATCTCTTCTATTTAAACCAAACAACAACCAATTTATTATGACATAAAAAAATATTGTGTCTAAGGGAGAAAGTACTTTTGAGAGAGATTCAAGTTCAACAGCCGGAAATGAAGGGAAAAAAAAATTGGGACTACACCAGTCTAATTGATTTTGTTATAGAACAAAATTAGCTGAAGCCAAAGAGCAGCAAAATGCACTCACCTTTATTGTAAGCATTTGAAGCTGTGCTAAATGGAAGGGAAAAAAAATCTGCTCTTTACTCATGGCACAAGGCATTTATTAGAAAATAAACATAATTAGTTGTAGAAACAACAATTGAATTGTGCAAAGTGTTTTGCCTGGATTCCTGGAATGGTGGCTTTAATGAGGCCCTACACTTCACAAATGCTAAAGCAGTTCTTAAATGGGGTTTAATAGGATATTTTCACTTTCTCTCTGCTCTTTGTTCGCAAATGCATGGGTACCCCAGAGTGCACCCATTTAATTTAAGCAAGTTTTACACAAATTCATCCTCTGTACCTGATGAATATGCTGCTAAACACACAACTCCCTATCAGACTTTCACATATAAAATCAGTGGCCTTCAAATCAAATCAGAGGCCTGTGTTTCTTCTTGTGTTCTGCATTACAAAAAAGGATTTTAATTAGTCGAGAGACACTGTTCCCATTGCCCGTGAAATGTAACTGGAATTTTAATTTCTCAACCACACCTAAGAGTAATTAACTTGTGAGAAACAATGTTTAACAAGTCACTGTTGACTGGAGTTGGGAATATGACCTGCCACCATACTGTAACAATCTGATATGCTTTAAACTTTGGGTTGTAGTGGTCATGTTTTAATTTTGAAGGTGCCTCCCTTGACAACAAGGGAACAAATGCAACTGCGACTGTATGTTGTCTCTTTGGAGATAATATCAGGAGATAAGGATTCCTGAATCATAGGAATTGTTCAGAATTCAAGTTTTAGCCTGCTTCACTTTTCTTGAAGGGCAGTTTGGCAAACCTGAGGCACAGAAGGATGGTCACCTTAACAGACATCAAAAAAGTGAGATCTGCCATTAAAAGAAGGGCTATCATAACCCTGCTAGTGCCAGGCTATCAGCCCCTAACCCTTCAGGTCTTCTTGATTTTGTATAGGCAAGCAAAAATGCACAAAGATAACCTCTGTTACATTTTGACCTCTAGATCCCCTGCTCAAAAAGCATAAAGAAAAAATACATTTTTTAATACCTGAAAACACAGTCAACAGAGGGTGTTCCATGTTGGGGTGAGGTTTTGTTTTATTTGTTTATGTTTTGGTCCATCTAAAACATGAAATAAGTATAAAGTGACACAAAGGTAATTTTCTGGGATGGTTTCTAGAATAGCTTGCCCTGAGCTGAAATCTAAAGGGATATTCACAACATTTTTTCAAGATTCCTTGAAGAAGTGCATGTGGATTTGCACATGTGTTTGAAGTAGCTTGTCTACTTTTGAGATAAATTTTAGTATGTTTTATTTTTCCAGCACAATATTTGTCTTTTACCATTTTGGGAATAGAATGGATTCTTTCTTCTAGCTGTCTTCCACCTTCAATGTTGATATCTTTCTTCACCTCTTCCTAGCATTGCTGGAGTATTTCTACCTGGCAGCACATCAGAATGTAAAGCCAGCAGAACACAGGGTACACATTTACTGTTCTGCCATTTCTCAATTTTAAAATTGCAAGCAAGGAAAATACTGAAATACTCTGTAGTGGGAATGGAGTTCTCCAAAGAGCCTGGGTTGTTCCCAGGCCTCTAGCAGCCTCTGCTGCTACCAGCTCCTCATCTGGTAACAAGTCTCAGTGGCCTCCTCCAAACCACTAGGAGTGTCATTTCATTTTCCAGTGGAGCAATTGTCCACTGTGTAAGAAAAGATTATCACACAGCATAGCAATTCAGAGAAAAGACTTGAGTGGTCATGAAGACAGGATGACTGAATGGAACGTGGCCTCTTTCAGCTCAGAGCAGAGGTCTCTCAAGGGTGCATATGTGATTGCAGTGTGCTCTGCTTGCTTGTAGATACAAATAGAAATTTTAGCGTGGAGGATCTAAAAAATTTAAATTGAAAGGACTTTCAGACTGATAATGAATAGCAAGACAGTTAACATTCTGGCCAAAGATTCTTGAACTCTCATCCGATGCTCTCTATAATATTCTTCTTTGCTACGTATACAATCTGCATCTTGAGAGGATGGATTTGATAAAGATAGAAAGTTAAATCTACTTTAAGTTAGGAATCAGTCTGTACTCTCCTAGCACATCCGGTAGGATCATAACTCATAAAGTTCTCCCAGGTATGTCAGCAGCACCTCACATAGGGGAGAGATGATCTGACCTTCACAGACTGCTTAGTAATTTTCACAGTGAAATCAACACTAACAACTGCAGGAGGCATATCTCCCAACACTGAGGTGTCCATCAGGTAATCTATTTCAGGCCAAACAGAAAAGAAAGATTTAATAATAAGTAAATAAAAATCAGTTCTCTGTCCATTTAGTCTCCTTATTATCTTTGACTTTGACTGATGGTATAAAAGTAGTGAACAAACATCTCAGCCCTACTTGCTATGGAAAGCATTATATAAGTAGTGTATCTGAATAATAGATGAAACAAGCATATAAGCATCCAGCCCAAGTGCTGCATTCACTTAATGTTGGCTGTCAGAAAAACCTATATAAAAAACTTAAAAGTAGCTGTTCAGTCCCTAAAAGGGAAGTGAACAGAAAGGAAAGTATATTCTCTTATTTTAGAGCCAATCCATGAAACAGCGACATACTTCAATATACTGTCTAATAAAGACTCTTCTGGGTCATGGTACAATTTTGTAAATGTGTCATTGATAGCAATGATCCTACGGAAGAATAAAAATAACAAATATTTCACAATTGAATATCTAGCCAAGAAAGCATGTACACATGTTGCAAGAGTCAATAAGCTCTGTTAGAATAGTGTTCCTATTTTAAAGGAGAAAGGAGATTAAGAGCCTCATTTCCACTGAGGGGAAAAATCATTGTATTTCTTATATTGTCCATCTGATCTAAATCCAGATCAACTGATCAGTCTGGACAACTTATGTCTTGTTCACTTATTTACGTAGAATCGGAGAAGGGAGAAAACACATAACAGGTTCCTTAACAGAATCACACCTTTACTTTTATTATTGAAGCCATGAATGAAATCTGAATGCTCCATTACTCAAAGCTAAATAAATATTTGTTGCTCTCCAAACATCACTTATGGTGAAAACAGGTTAAGAGCTGAGACTTGAGTTTAAACAAGTTTCTAACTATGTCAGAAATATATCCAGTTTGAGTGCGGGTGTATTTTCAACATCAGTGGGAGACTGGAAAGCTGCACAGCAAATGATTGAGGAACCAACAAGATAAACAGCTGCCAAAACGTGCTGTCCATTATGACATCGATATTCCAATAAGATTTGGAATTAAAATTATGTTTGTTTTCATTGTAGACCTGGAATAACAATAAGCCTACAACACCATATTGTCTGTCTCTCAAGATCAGCACACACAGTGTTCAGTATACATAGGGAGAAGAAAAAAAAGTCATATTTGTCATATAAATCACATACCATATTTATCGCATATATTTCACATTTATCATATTCGTAAAAGAGTGGTACTAGGCTAAAGAAGTTTCCTTATATAGGGAATAAAGGAATAACTTGGTAATTATTCTTCAGAGGAAAAAGACATAATTTTATACATAAGGAGTTAAATCTTTTATTTGTTGTTTCACTAAACACTAAAATTTTGAGCATATCAAGCATATTCCACTTTCTGTCTGCTAATGTACGAAGCTTTGTGATGAGCACACTGTATATGTTTTATGACATGGACTTAGGGTCCAGATGAAAACTTTGAGATTTACATTTTTATCCTGCATTGACCTTTTGGCTTCACTCCTTAATTAAGCAAGGCATGGTAAAGAAAGAGATTATTATGAGGTGGCTGGGTCCCCAGGGTGTTATGAGGTACCAGACACAGTTAAGCTATCTCAAGACAACCATGTTCTCTAGAGTTACTTTATTGCTATTATAAAAAATCTTTATTATGGGGAAAAATATGTATTTTTATGCTAGAAGAAGATGAAGATGACAGTTTAGGATGTTGAACAGTAGTTTCGGCTGAGCTTTGTGCCCGCAGAGACTGTAAAACATCGAAGCCTGGGCGGCCTTCGATTGGCTCCTTTGGATCCTAAAGGGGTAGATTAATCTTTGTAAAATTCATAGTTGGAACATTGTACCATTAACTGGCACTTTCCAGTTATCAAGATACTTTATGAAACTGAAAAAGTCCTATTACACTTGCTAAAAAGGCAACTTTGGGGGTGTGGCTCTCATGAAACCATTTCATCTCTGGAGTATTACTTTCCACTGTGCCCCATGCTTGATAAAGCCCAGGGATGTAGCTCTTCATCTTATAGCCTCTATCAATTTCTTCTCTGTTAATTACACCCTATCTAAGGACCCAATCATATAGCATGCTGAGCTTCCTCAATTTTCTTCCTTTTTTAGTTGAAATTGAGAACGTATTTAAGCCCTTGTGGGACCATGCCTTAACTCCTCATTTTTTAAGTCAAAACTCTGTTTTTCAAGCATGATATCTTCCTTTTAACCTCTGTGATAAATATGTGATGAATGCACAGGGGCTGGTACCTTCTTGGTATCTGAACGGAGTGAATATACAAGGTTCTTGTTAGATTTAAGCCTTCTGCAGTATCCCTCATGTCAAAACTCTTGCGCATCTATCCCGTGCACTGCTGCTCACAACCAGTGTGTATCAAACAATATGTATATATTTTCAGAGTTTTAAATGTGTCCAGCTTTGAAGAGCTGTTCCAGCAGTGCACTGGTGACTTCAATGGACTTGGACACTTGAGGTGCTCCTTGTAGTAAAACAGTATGAATGTCCCATGGGCCAAAGCAAGATACAGAACAGACATATGTCTTTAAGACTAGATAAGGACTACTTGACAACACATTGATTTATGCTCACCACTGTTCTGAGGCTGGCTTAGAGATATTTGATTTACAGTGGATAGATTGCCTCCTGTTAAATAAAGTCCTGGGTCATTGTTCATAAACCTGAACTGCATATAGCAATCTCAATGCATTGTTAAAATATTGCAGTGGAGTTCATAGTGCCTTATTAAGCTCTGTAGTTCAAAGATTAATAGCTAAAAGGAGAAAAACCTTTGTGCAAACATCTAACAAGCTTCTTAAGCCAATGACGATTAGCCTGAAAATGTACTCAAGAGCTGTCTGTTAAGAAGCTAGAATAAAAGTGACATGACTTGGTCAAAAAGAGTGCCAGTTGCCCCCATTCCTGTGCCTGATGGGATAATGGCTTAGCCCTCAGAGAGCAGTTGGCCATCCTCCAGGATAATAACTCTATTTGCCAAGGTCAGACATCATCACTAATAGACGCTCAGGGTCATGAGGAAAAACAAACCATCTCTAAATGAAAACCAGGGGGAAAAAAAGAAACAAAACCAAGAAAAAATAGTGTGTTTTTTTTTTTTTCTTTTTTTCAGAAGATCCAGGATGCTATTGACACCTTCCAGTGGAGCCCAGGTGCTGGGAGAGGTGACGGCGTTGCAGTAGGTGGCACTGTTCTCCTCCTCCAGCCACGACAGCCCCACCGCTCACGGGGAAGTGCCATCTTTGGGATGAGACATAAAACTGAGGCCTTGACCAGTTGCAGTTATTAAAGGTCCCATTGCACTTTCCACAAGATTAACTGTGTTAACCTCAGTGTCCTGGCTGATTGCATTCTGTCTTCCTAAATTCCCTCTGTAGTTTCAACTGGACAAGTTAATCTGCACTTCCTGTTTTAGGCAGCCGTGCAACTGCTCCCGTGCTCGGTCCGACAGTCACTGTGCTTCAGCCCGGGGTGGCTATGCCCTGGCGATGGACGGTGCACAGGGACCACGTTGTGTGTGGCCTCCAGGATTGCCAAGGAGGACAGCACAGTCATTTGGTTTCCAACCAAATGACATTGCATGGAGAAGGAATGTGCTCTTCAAAATGTACCGGGGGTTGCAACACCAGCAAGGGGTGTTAGTGGTGATTTGGCAGGATGTTCCTGCTGAGACATCTAACTCCAGCTGTCCAAGGCAGAATGCCTTATGGACCGTCCCTGGAGCAGATTGCTGAGGCTGACCATCCCACTGCAGACCTTTCACCTGACCAAAACCAGTCTCACATTTTCAATTTTGTACTAGAGAGGCAGAGCAAAAGCATACAGTGATTTGGGCATGTTTCTAGCTAAAACCCAACTGGGAGATTTAAAAGGGGGCCTAATTCTGAAATTCACTTCTCCTGCAAGCAGCCCTTCCTGAGGCAGATGGGAGTGAAGCTCTGGGTGAAGTAAGGGGTGCTCTTACAAGAGGGTTCTGCAGCAAGGTGGCTCACTGTATGGATGAGAATGGCTAAACACATGGCTTCTGCTTGTCTCACGGTTTTGAGGTTTGGTAGCTAGACTTGAGGTTGGGAAACTACATTGTTTCTACCTTTAATTCTTCCTGTTGTTTCAGTTGGATACTTCCTTTGTCACTTCATATCCCAAACTATTGTGTTTTATTGCTGGAAAATGTGTGTTTCGTTTCAGTGATTGGGGATTACACACACATGCCATTGAGTGTAATGCAAGGACATTACGTGAATGTAAGGAATGATTATTTTTCTGCTTACCTAGAGAAAATAAAAGTGATTATTAGCATCTTAATAACTATATGGGGAGTAATATTAATGTTTGAATTCCATGAGAAGCCTGAAATATAGTATGGAAATAATGTGGCTGGGTGATCAGGTATTTAAAACAAGCCAGGTGTCAAGATAGGGAACCTGTAATTATCATGGAATAAAAACAAGTTGCTAAAAAATAAAGTACATTTGGTTGTCTGGTTTCTACTACATGGTATTTCCACTGAAGATTGTAATTCTTTTTTCTATGTCCCATTCCCCTTGTACAGAGTGTCCCCTTGGGAAGCGGGGCCCAAGAGCCCTTTCTAGGACGGGACAGGATATTACAGCTTGGTTTGTGCACCAGCATCCTTAATATTTCCTTCCTTTCAGAAGCAAATAGAGCGTACCCTTATCTGAATGCTAATTTCCTAGTTAAAACCCTCCCTTGCTGACAAGGGACTGAAAGAGTTTTAAATCACAGATGTAGAGTATCAAATGCAATAATGCTCTTGCAATAGTGCATTGAAGCCTCAATTAATTAACCCTTGGGCTAAGTAGGCAGGTACATGGTGGTGGCCACAGGCGGTGGATGGATGAGATTTAAATGGGCATCTCATTTCCTCAGCACGAAACATGCCGTTTGGTTCAGAAAGGAGTCATTTTACACACTCGCCTCATTTACGCTCAGCTTTAATCCCTTTAATTCCACCTGAGATCCAAGCAAGAATGGGAAAAGAGAGTGAGGTGCAAAAGGCTACAGAGCCGTGCTTTGTTTACATATCTTTCCCTGGGGATCCCCCCCGGCAGAGCCAGGGCTTCTGGCCTTTTCATCGGGCTACGGGGATCCAAAGCAGTTGTCATATGGAAATGGTTAAACAGAGATTACAGGGAGCTCTTCACTGCAATCCACCCCGTTTAGAGCCTGGGAAGGAAGGGGCAGGGAGAGGGGGCAGAGAAAAGGGGCCGCAGCTCACCCTGGAGGCCGTGGGGATGCAGCCGGGGCGCGGTGGTGGTGGGTTGCTTGTGCAGGCCACGATGCTGTGGGCCTCCCATGGCACTGCGCGACAGCCGCCCCTCTGCCTTCATGTCCCATATGGGTGTGCGTTCACGTATGAGGTGAATCATGCTCCGTGGTTGATGCAAGCCTCTGACATCGCTCTTGCTGGCTGTTACGTACATAACGCCAAAGCTTCCCTGCCGAGAAAAGGGACACAACTCTGCCAGGTATCAAGGGCAGTGGACTAACGCCGTGGAAATTAAAAAAAAAAAAAAATCCACCAGTGATTCCTTTGAATCACTTAAAGGCTTCTAATCAGGCTGTGCTTCTCTTTTGTGCTTTCCATGTTTGTCCTAATACAGTGATCCGCTGTCACTAACTTGTGCCAAAATTTTAATCAAATGTTGCAGAGTATTTATGAATAATGAATTTTGAATTTATTAAAGTTATTGCACAGGAAACAGGATATCTCAGTACTGTGCTGCTTCAGTCAAGGACATGCAGATAAATGCATGACTACGTAATGAATTAACCCAGGTAGGATTAAAAATATCGGATACATGCAACAAACTTCACCCAAACAAGACTGAGAATTGTTCACAGGAATTATGCGGTGAATGGCTGAGAATAATGAACCCATTAAAAAAAAAATTAAAAAAATCAGAATCTCTTCCTTACCAGACACTGAGAATAAAAACGCAAAATGTGTCATATTGCTCATCACAGTTACACTGTGTCCCCAGCTCTCCTAGAACATCTGTATACAGCTTAGTGCTCCTTACCCACGTTGATATAAAGAAGGTTTGAGGGAAAGCCCTATTTTTGAGGTGCAATGGGCAAACTTGCATGAGGCGCTTGGCACTGGTGCTCATACAACGTGGAGCGCTGCTGAGGGGGTAAATCTCGGCCACTCCTGGTGCGGCTGCACGGATGGGACGTGGGTGCTCCATGAGACCTCGACCCACCCCAGTGGCAAGCAATCAAGCTGCCGGCAGCTGAGGCCAGGCACGCTCATCACACCCGTGTGCTGGTGCCATTTTGTGCGGCAGGTGGGTGGGCATCGCCTGGCGCAACACATTGAGGCGCTGCACGGCCAGGGCGGGCGCCTGGGGGGACTGCCGGGGTCTCCAGGCCCCCCTCCCCACAGCCGCGGGACTCTCCATCTCATTTCCCTCCACGCGATTTACCATCTGTGAGCTCGTCTTTAACCTAATAAAAATCATCTCGCTTTTGACTAACAAGAAAAGGAAACAGTGCTCATTGTGGGGTTTGGGGAAAATGGCCTCGCTAATCTGCAGGATGAGAATGGAGTGATTTATAGGCGGATTTAACTGTGGGCCATGATTAGGGGGCTGGTAGTAAGTGCATTAGATGTCTAAGTGTGGCAATAGAGTAAATAGGCGTTTTATTTATCGCAGTGCCAGGGGCCTCTTAGCGGAAGAGCGCTTCTCCAAATTGAAATATAGCAGAGTTTACACTCCTGATTAGGGCTTCAAGCGCAGAGCCCAAGGCTATCAGCGAGCAGAAACAACGCTCGCTGACACCTAATTGTCACTGGATTAATGTGCAAACAGGGACAGCAAACAGCAACAACAAATAACCCGGTGTCAGAGCTGCTGGTGGCAGTGTCCACTAAGTGACTGGGGGCCAAATTGAAGTTTATATCTCAGAATCTGCTGAGATCAATGCATCAGCCTGGTAGGCAGGGCTGAAAATATTTCTCTTGCACTGCTGTGCTCTGTTGTAAGAATTTGCATATTGTACAGGTGTGGAGCTAGCTATGAAAAAAAAAAGAAATGCATTCATTTTCATGGCCACAGGGCCCACCCTGGTCCTTGGTTTGATCTGTGCATACTGTGTGTGTTGTACTGCCAGGAGCTGGTGGAGGATCCCCCATTCAGAAATCCAAATCTTTGAATGCTCCCAGATTCCCAAAAATTAATTCATTGTGAAGCTGTCCAGTGTGTGTGTGTGTGTGTGTGTGTGTGTGTGTGTGACTAGGGCTGTAATAAAAGAGGCAAGGCTTGTAAGGGAAGATAATATATTTTATGAGATCCTCTGATATTGTCTGATGAAAGAAGGACAAGTGTCTGAGCTTCCTCAGATCGTTTTATGTAGTAAAATGTGTAACACGTATGTGTGAATTCATATGCCTCTGAACGAATGAGCAACTGCTTCGTTTTTTGACTTGTTAGAAGTGATATGTATCCCCATTATTATATGGGGTTCACAGATATGCCTGTTATTAGTGTGTACATCACGTGAGGCTACATACCATATGTCTGTAAACTAAGCATGAGCAATATTGTTCAATTTATTTCCTTTATGCTTCATAGCCATTCAGGTAATTTATGTGGATAAAGGCCTTTTGCTCTATGATCTTGTGACTTTCACTGGCATCTCCATATAAAATTTTACAACCCTGTTTGTGAATCAAATCATTCCCACAACAACTGATTCAATCTGGGTCGCCACCTGTCCAGCATTGGACCAGAGGAAGCAGTATGGGCATCTGAGCTCTGGTATTTCCACTTCTGGTTTGGCTTGTTTGCTCCAAGATATTTCTACACAGGATCACATTACAGCTGGTAAATTCTTTGGAGACAGGACAGACAAAAAAAAATAAAAAACAAAACAAAACATGTTCTTCTTTTACAGCAGCCGTTGTCTTTTAATCTGAGAAATTAGTGCCATTTCCTTACAACAAGAAAATGGGATTAAAAATGAGCCTAAAAACAAATGCAAGAATAGGTTAGCAGCCAAGGAGTTCACATATTCAATCATTTTTCTTCCATAATTAGCTATTTAAGGAGGAAAAGTCACAAATATATGATTTATGTCTCTAAATGTATTTCTAAAGTTCTTAAGTTTTATTGACCATGAAAGTTGGTCTTTCCCTGTGTTAAGAACTGAAGAAGCTATAGAGTTAGCTGGTAGCTCAATGGTGCAAAGTCTTATGATTTAATCTTGACATTTGCAATTTTTTGCTGTAAAATATTACTTTCTTTATTTCAAGACTTTAGTGTAAAACCTCGTAATTTCTTTTAAGCTCCATTTGATTGTCAATTGCACAACTCTCTCCAAAGCTTAAAGCTTATGATTTTCATACACATATGATTTATTCCTTTTGTACCACAATATAATGTACTTTGGTGCAAATTCTCCTTATTGCTCTTGCATCCTCATCTTTCCTGCCTTGTATCTGGGATTTTTGTGTGTGTGTGTGACAGCACTTGGCTATACGAGCTTTGAGCTTTCTGTAGATTCATTTAGAAATGTTTCAACTATCCATCTCTGAGATTGAACCAGATGCATATTTGATCTACTCTGCTTAATGATTTACAGGAAGCAGTGGTCTTGCTATTGGCATATTTGGAGAAGAAATGGGATCAATTCTCAATATTGAAAACAGTCCAATAGCTATTTATGCACAGATTATTTCAGAGTTTCAAACCTGTGCAAGGGTCAGGAGAAAAGGTTTATACTGCAAACTTGAAAACATATCAGATTACCTCTTATTTCATTTAGAGTCAGAAAATCTTAAAACTGGCTTTGCAACAGGGAAGTCCCAAGTTCATTTTACTAACAATATGCTTGATGAATTCAATGTATTTTTAATCCAAATGTAAAACTCTAAGGACGTCCAAGGTGCTGACTAGAGCGTGAAAATCTAAATTAATGCTCTGCCAGAATGACAGTACTTAAACAACCAAAATATCACCCACAGGCATTAGACTTTCTGAGAAGTTCATAATCTATATATTGTTATTGTAAAGATTGTGATTTCATGCAGAAAATAATTCACAAATCATAATTAACATAGGTCCCAATAGATGACCAAAGGCTTTAAATATATGTTTTACATTTTGCTGTTTCAAAAAGCTATACAACCCTGTAATAAATAATTACTATAGATATATATCAAAAAAATGGCCATACTGTTCAGTATATCAGCAAACACTCATAAATCAAGAGGTAGTTTTACTTAACTGTATATAATTTGATATTTAACATTTTAATTACATAAAATCTGTCAGTTAATACCTTCAGCTATATAGAACCAGGTATGTCCATTTATAGTCTTTTTTAAACACCTTAGAATGGGAAAAGACTCATTAGCACAGGGCGTGTAAAATGGGGCCTGTTTCCTTAGTTGGGCAAAATGCCTACTGGAGAGAGCAGGAATTTTGCCTGAACAAGGACTGCAGTGAAGCACACGAGTAACATCGGATTGCATCAAGGATCTCTGAATATTGTCAAAGAAAAGAAACCCCCATCTTGCCTCAAATCTGAATAGTACATGAGATGAGAGAACTTGCAGCCCATTCTCTGGAAAATAAAGAAAAATTTTTAAAAAAGGATAAAAAGGATGTTGATTTGCAGTAGTAACAAACTGAGAACAGTAGTGAGGGACCTCACTGCATAGCCCTGTCTGCTGGTGAAGCCTGCTGCCAGACTCCGCACAGGCACTGGGCTCCCAGCCAGCGCAGCCGACTGCAGGACTGGGGCCTGAATCTATTCCTCACTAGCAGAGCTGACTGCAGAATTAAAGCTTTCAGCCACAATTTTCAAGTTGATAACACATGGACACAGCAATCCCACCCACGTGATAGCAATTGCAGCATTCAGGCACTAGATTGTAGGCTCCTCTGGGCACAGACTTTTCATTTTGTTTGTTTATAAATCATCCAAGTGTGTCTATACCACTGTATAGATGATAATAATAAAACAATGCTCACAGCTCCCAGTACAGATGTGCAAAGAAGTTTTGGGAGGAATGAGAAAAAAAGTGTTAAAACAATGAATTGCATTTAATTCACTGAACTGTGGAAGAAGGCAAAACAACAAAACCCTAGCTTTAACAAGCCCTCATTGAGAAACTGATAGCTCTGTAACAGACATAGCTGTGCCATGCTAACATTTGCTCATTAACCAGTCATGAATTTGAGTCACACATCAAATACTTGTAATGAAACAAAATGAAAATAACGGTTTGCCTTTTAGCCCAAATATACAAGGGGTGTTAACATGCCTACACAAACATTTTAAACATCACTTTAATACATACATATTTGGACAAATTTGAGTTGAGGGTTGTTTTAAATAATGACAGGTTTCAAGTAAGTCTCATTTAAATAAAAAGGTGTGCTGGTGTGTAAAAAGCACAAAAAAAAAAAAGGGCAAAAAACTGTCGTGTACTGTAGGTTTGCCAAATAAATCTGCCAAAATTCCCATTATGGCAAGGTGGGCAGAAACAGGAACACAAGCTTGGCCCTATTCTGTATTTGTACACAACAAAGTGCTGTGGCATATATCAGCATCTCAGCTTGGAAGACCTAAACTGCAGAGTTTCATTTCAGAATCAGCTTTTATGTTAATCTTTGTTTTTCTTAGGTTCTTCTTTTCTGCTTTTTGAGTGCTGGCCTGTTACCTGTAAGTCACAACCAGTCTCTTTACTAACAAAAGCAATGCCACTGCAGTTAGATGGGTTAATAATGTGAGTTAACGAAGCAGAATTTACCGGTAAGGTTGAACATCCGTTAAAGAAATGTGAGAAATCTATCAATTCAATTACTGCATCCTCTAAAGTGCCCTGACGTTTTGGGCTCATTCGACGAGATGAGATGAGATGAGCCAATCAACCAGTCACTCCACAGCCACCAGCAAGGGGATATCCTGGTCCCAATCCATTTCCCCTTCTCATCTCCTCTGCTCCCAGCAAGGTATTTCTGCCATTTACCGTGCACACTAACTCTGGCCATTCTCACGCTCCTCTGAGACCCAATCAGCTTGCCAACCTGGTGGAAAAGTGATGCAGCAAAAAAGGCTTTTTTTTTTTTTTTTTTTTCTCCTTCTTGGTGAATGAGTTGAAAGAAAAGGAGGGAGGTTCTCATGAGCAAAGGAGATGGTGCAAGGCCGGTAGTGGGACCATGTGGCTAAGAGTGAGGGAGTGAGTGGGGGAGAGAAGAAAAGACTAGTAGGGTAAACAATGAAGATTTGCCTCTTTGAGAACCAACAAACCATTTGATAGGCTCAGCTGCTCCTGGAACTGCATCTCTGAACTGTAATTTTGTGGTGTAATGTGTCCAGTGACAACACTGACATGAAGTGCTCCTGTCCCCATGACCACCAATGCATATGTAAAGTTATGACCAACTACTGTTAACATTCACTATGAGTAGTTAGTGAATTGGAGGTGATAGTGCACAACAGGTCAAGTGAAAGCATCGGATTAAAGACAAATGACAACCTAGTAGATTTTGCCTCATCTAGTGGAATAGTAATTTTGTTGAATCTCATGTTGAAAAGGGAAGATAAGATGTGTAGAACCACAAAACACTAGAATGGTTTGGGTTGGAAAGGACCTTAAAGACCATCTAATTCCAACTCCTTGCCATGGGCAGGGACACCTCCCACCAGACCAGGTTGCTCAAAGCCCCATCCGGCCTGGCCTTGAGCACCTCCAGGGATGGAGCATCCACATTCTCTAGGCAGCCTGTGCCAGTGACTCACCACCCTCTGAGTGAAGAATGTCCTCCTAACATCCAAAGTAAATCTCCCTCTTTTAGTTTAAAACCATTCCTGCTTATCCTATCACTACGATCACCGACAAAGAGTCCCTCTCCAGCTTTCTGGAGAAGGCAGGTGTGTAGAAAGCACCCTGATCTTTGGTATTGCTAAGCAATAGACAATTATGAATGAACAAGGTGCTAGAACAGTGCACGCTGAGGACCCACAGCTCAGATGAACGGGTTATTCAGTTTAAACAGCTGAATTATACAGCCTCTTCCATCTTAAAATATCCTGTGACAAGTCTCAAACAATTCACTTATGCATTCCCTTCTAGGTAGGAGACCAGTACCTATCTGGAGAAGAATATGCTCCCCTACTGCAAAGCCTAAGAAATTCTTATGAAGGCAAACTCTAGCACTTCTCTAAATGCATGAGAGATCTTTCCTAAATATTTGTATCTATGAGTATCACCAAATCCCTGCATACATTTACAAGATAGGCTTCAAATGAAGACATCCAATGCTTTAACTAGCAGCCTAATTGTTCTAATGATCAGTATTTGGGTTTCCATTTTAGCATTATAAATGCTTATTTTAGTTCCAGGAAAACTGAAGTTGGATGTGAAGAAAAAATAACTGTTATACTGTGTGATGGGTTTGGAAGAGGTTACTTGTTTGTTCTTAACTGTGCTTTTTCTCTGACTTAAAAAATCCATCAAGGACAAAATACACTACTAGTATAATATCTGTAAAGGCCAACATAAGCTTCCCAGTGGCAGGAGTGGTTGGTATGCTGATTCTCCACGTTAAGTAATGATGTAAGGATGTAAATATACTGATACAATCACAAAAAAATCTATAGAAAAAAAAAAGTATGGGAAACATGATGGATTTTTTGTATGCAGATGGACTGCAAGATAAAAATAAAAAGGGCTGAGGGTAGTGCTGGTAATGTCCTGTAGGCCAAGATGCCTTTTGTAACCTGTGTTTTGAATTTCCTTATCAGAGAAGACAGCTCAAATCTAAGTGGAAAATTGCATTCTGGGACTTGTAGTCTTTGGGACCATTCATATTTATAAGAGAGAAACTGTGATCACCTACGTTTTACACTTATTGGGTGTAGCCCTCCTAAAGGGAGTGAAGAAATCCCAGTGAGACATCTCTGGAAAGTTCCTACCATAGGGAAGATGGACATCTTGGAAAAATCAAATTAATCCTGTAATAGTGTATAAATCTGTACAACACAGCCTTTTAAAATATTCCTAACTCTCAGAAGACTTAATCAGTATTATACAAATTACAAGATCATTTAAGAGTGTTGATATGAAGAAAAAGTCCATGCTTCTGTCCCTGTGGAGCATTAACAATATCGAGACAAGCTGCCTATCCAAAATACCATTGAAACTACATATCTTCTGCCAAGGTTGATGAAATTATGATGGATACATGTCAGTTTTTTTCCTGTTTAAAGGGAAATCTATGGTCAAGTATGCCTTGAAGTTCTTCAGGTTCATTAACAAGGTCAAAATCAATGTTATTTTACTGTTTGGAATCATTTTTGGCGGAACAATGAAAAGAAACCATAGTAGAAGTAGTCTTAATATAATCATTTTCTTTTCATTGTTCTTTATGGGAAAATAATTTGGCCCGAAATTTAGTGGTCCCATCAGGGAGGTGATATCTTTAAAAAGGTGGTCTGAAGGACAGGTTTTACTGTACTTTAATAGGCTTATAGATTAATATAAATCTTAATATTCATAATCTGTACTATTCCTTTTCTCAATATCTAGTCCATCTATACATCTATTTGTAATGTATGTTTCAAACACAAGTTAAACTTGATTTTATTGAAAGTACTGATAGTGCTATAGGGATAATCATTACTGAAAAAGTCATAAGGTCAAGTGTATAGTTAGTTTTCTCTTGAAAACAATTTTATTTAAAATATATATATATCAAATACCAGTGCCTTGTAGCTGAATGTTCCCTGCATATTTTGAAATATTTGATTGTGTGAAGTAAACTATGTCAATTAAACAATGGATATTATTGTAGTAAAATGCATGATTATCAGCCCAATTCATATTCCTGTGCAAGAGGACAAATCTGGAGCAATTTCATGTCATTCAGTGTCAAATATACCGGTCTGTTTTCCTAGAGCTATTCTGGGTTTGCAGAATTAATCGAAACATTTTAATTTTCAAGCTAGAAATGCAGCATCGTAAGCTTCCCGTTACAGAAAATCATGTAAGTAGTGTGTAAGCCCACTTTTCATAGCATGCTTTTTTGGATGACAAGATGCTAGAATGCATACCAGAAAGATATATAAGCACTTGAAATATTTGTCTCCAAGGACACCTACAATATTTATTCTAGGTGCAGCACAGTTAAAGGGGAGCTGTTGTTGTCATTTGTTGTTGTTGTCATTAGTTTTTATGTAAGCTGTACATAGGAAAATTTACAAGTGTCTGCTAATGCCTCTTTGTATTAACAGAGAACAGCAATAAGCAAATGCTGCTTGTGTGAAGTGATGAGCATTACTTTATAATACCCAGCCATTATCTACTAACTGAAAAATTAGTTGAACTTTGCTAAATTGCATGCACAGGCCAGTACTTATCTACTTTCTGCTGATTAGAGCATGAAATATTTGCATGATTTGAATTGCTTTTTACAGAAATCAGGACATAGAACGTCAAATGCTCACAGTACATGAAAAAGCAATGTCTGCTATATGGACAACGCTGGCCCAAATCCGGTTTGTGTTTAGTGCAAACTGCCATAATGAACAGGATTATTGTGCAGGTACAGCCCATTCAGAATGTGCCCAAAAAGTCTGCTTATATTTTTTGCTGTCACCTCTTAGCTGTGCAGCAGCAAGTGATTAATGTATTATTTACTGGCTATTATAGAGCTGTTGGTCTGTTTTGACTTTCTTTAATACAGGCAGCACAGGAAACCACTGCACACTTTATACCTTGAATACCAAAATGGATTTTGTAACAAGTAGGCAAGATAGCGCGGATTTTATCTGCCAACTAATAGCTGGCTGATCTTGGACTGGATTTTCATGGAAAGGAAAAAAAAAATGCTGGCAAGATGCTGAGAAGCGTTAGCAGAACTTTGCAGTAGAGCTGACCATCTGGAATAATGGACAGTATTGGCTGTCTTCCATTAGAGGGAATCATTCAAAGTCGTAACAGGCAGCGGTCACTAGGGAAAGGGCTGGAGAGAAAGCTAGTCATTCTTTTATATTTGTATGGAGTATTAGCGAAGATTTATTAAAACACTTGTCTTATTCCTACAATTGACAGTTGTGGTTATTAATACCTTTAGCTATATTTGATAAAGATACTGCTTGCCATATTTCATGATGCTTTACAATATTATATCAAGTACGGACTCTTTTCTCTAGGATTTCAAAGTTAGGGGGAAAAAAGCAAGGTAATAACAACAAGCTTAATGTGGTACACAGACAGAACAGGACATTTTGCTAAATTTTAGTCATCTAGAGAAAAACTGGTTTGTCTTTTAGTCATATGACCCTAAATATGTAATAGCATCATTTTGTATATAGCTACTTGTCTTTTTTGATTAAAAAATATATTAATGCATCCACAGCTTGTGGGGGGGCTAAAAGAGAATACCATTATTTGTTCTTCAATGATAGTAGTTTGCACAGTGAATTACCATACAATTGAGCTGGCAACATCCCCAGATAAAATATAATCAGCAAATCTTACTCTAATCCTATACGGTGATGTTAAAATATTACTGTTTCATTTTGGTATTTCAGAAGAAGAATAAGCAGCACACATTTATGACAGAAATGCTTTAATAATTTATTTGCCAGTGTTTCCTTATGAGTGCATTTATTTTGTTTTCAGTGATAAAAAATGAACAAGCAATAAATGGGAAAGGTGTATTGAAAAAGCTGATATGCTTATGACCCACTTTTTGGTATTTGTTAAGCATTTGCCCAAATCTTGAAGTGCATCTTGTCTCATAAAATGAATCCAGGGAGAGAGTCAAAGAGTTAAATTCATGTTCTAAATAATGAGTTTAAAAAGCTAACATTTCTAACTTATAAGTGCTGGTGACAAATATTACTGAAATTTTACCTAACAAGCACAAGAGCACAAGACTAAGGATGAATAAAACACTTTATAATGACCCTTACACTAAATAATTCCTTTCCCATGAATAACGAACATCACCACTCACACATTGAAACTACACAAATGTTAGACCAAATTTTGACATTGTTTATAACCCACAACCCCACTGGAGTTAATGAAGTTGCCAGCCTGTACAGAACTTGGTTCTTTACGTCTCTAGCCTCACCTGATTTTTAATATTTACACAAGCATACTGAATCACTAGTCTGGTATTTGGACCATGCTTTAAAAAAATATATAATTTGTACCATGCTTAAAAAAGAGCAGAATTTTTCTAGGGTTACCAATTTTTAAATGTTATTAAGTGTGAAAAAACTACCACATATATATTTTCTGTTCCAAAGCCAAACCCAGCATTTCCTGATAATAGCTTCTGAGGCAAACTTCAGCTCTGTGGTACAGAACGGTGCTCTTCCCAAAGTCCAGCTGATTATTTCTGAATGCATGCATGCTGTTCCACCCATCCAAGCTGTTGCATAACCAGATACATTCAGGCCTCTTTGCAATGTGAAAGGGGCTAGCATACCAACCTTTGTGGAAATTGTTTGCCATTTGCTGACCCTTCCTGGACCCGTGTGTTTACAGTGGTGGAGAGATTTTGCTAAGTTTTGCAGCAGTCTGTTCTCCACCGCTGGAGCCTTCCTAATCTCTCTCAGTTCTGGTCGTACTGTTATCCGCTTTCAATGATACTCATTTCAAAAGGTTAACAAATGAGAAGCTAAACCAACCATACAAATAACAGCCAAAAGAACAGTTTCCAAAATGTGTTGCTGTAGTGTCATTTCCAATTTAATATTCAGACAGAGTAAAGCTAAAGGCCACCAAACCAGGTGGATGAAATAGTTCTGCATTTTATGACTCATTCTTAAATGAAATCTCTTAAATATTGCTAATGAAGCCAGTTATCATATACAGACCTGTAATGCGCCCTTTCTAAGCGGGTTCAGTTACATTTCCCTGTCTAGCAATTTACCCCAGGCCCCTATTAAATGAATTATCACGGCTCCTAAATCATCTCTGCGGGGGTTTCTGCTAATCCCATCAAGACACTTACACTCCCTTTCTTCCCTCCTAGTGACATAATGAATTATTATTTCATGGGGAGCTGTTAAAGAGGCCCCTCTGGAAGAGTTTAATGTGTAGCACTGGGAAGGGGAGGGAGCTGCCTGCTGAGGAAGCCGCGGTAGGTAGGTACTGCAGCCCCGGGCTGCCTGGGAGCCTGCGGGGAAACAAAGGGCACTGGTGTCCCGGGCTCCCCACTCCTCTTCTGGGCTAACCTCCACTGCCTCCCTGGCCCTGGGCATGACAGGCGGCCTGCCCCCTGCTCCCCACCGGTCCCTGCCCTCTGCTTACCCTCATCATCAAGAAAAACAAAGAGAGAATGAATATAAATATTTTCCCTAACTGGAGGAAGCACCCTGCTCACCAACCACTTGCGGAATCCATTAGGCTAATTCATTAAACACAATTTGCCTTGTGTGGCTGAACTGAGTAATGATTAAAAACAAAACAAAACAAAACAAAAACAAACAAACAAAAAAAAGAAAACACCACACTATAAATGGGGAGAAAGCAGCAGCACTGAGCCAGGGCTCTGTGGCCACATGCCCCCTCACTTTGCCCCTGACTTGCAGGGTCTGTGCCCGTGTTACCTTTCCCTTCACCTCCGGAGAGGGATCCAGGGTCCAGGCTGGGGAGGGGACACCTTAACGGGTCAAGTTATTTCCCCATTCTGTATGTACCCAGCTATGGTGATGATAATTAAAAACAATAGAAGGAGAAAGAGAATACTGAGCAGCGACAGAGTATTTTGCCAATAACATGACTATACATAGAAGCAAGCATTTCCCTCAGGTACGATTACATTCAGGCTTGCTCATTCTCTAACCAGACCTCTGCAGATGTCCTTCCAACCATTGTTTTATTTCTTCTCCACAAAGAGCTATATAATGCAGGTTGGTAGTGCAACATCATTCGCTGAGTTAAAGAAGTATCCAGGGCCAGGGATTCATGCTTTGGGAATCCCCACCATCCCCATGGTGTCGGCAGAACACGGCAGGTACGGATAACCTCGGAGCTAGTCCTGAGGTAAACAGGAGGAAGACAACATTCACAGCGCTGGAGGTCAGGTTTGCAGTTGGTCCAGAAGGGCTACAAGGAAAGCAGCCCTAAAACAAGTCCTGGTATGCAGGTCAGACTTATATTGCCTTCAAAGTTCATTAATTTTGTGCATAATATGTAGTGGCAGGGTGACCACCTGTAGTGTGTTTACCTGAAGAACAGGAGAAAAGCATTCCCAGCTGTGACATCTCAGCTCCCACTTACTTTTCTAATCTGGTGGAGAGTATTAGGTCACGGTCCTGTGAAAGCAACTCTGTGGGGCTTTTTGTCGTATTGCAAAAGTTTGCACTGAACTGTCATAATCATTTTGGTCCAGGACTGTAAACTTTGCCAATTAGGGATGTTTCTGGTTAATACACCAAATTAGATTAGCTAAAATATATGAGAACTCTATGGACATAGAACTGTCTGGTAAGTTTACTCATCAATAGCGGCCAGATACACTTAAGCTTATGGAAAGCTTAAAGGCAAGCATTGTGGTCTCTCTCCTTCCTGGCAATCAGTTTTAAGTAACCAAGTTGTATTGGAGCACTGTATTTATTAGCCTTTGGTAGCTCTATACAACATGAATGTATCTAATCCCCTTTTAAAAACATATATAATTGGGGCCTCCCAAACAGCTTGTTGGCAGGTTATATTTGTGCTGTGTGAAATGGTACTTCGGTTTAAACCTACTGCCTGGTTATCTAATTGTCTGACCCTAGTTGTTATTCTGTATTCATCTGTTCTACAGCGCACCTGATTGTATCAGTCTCTACCACATCCTCCTTCAACTGTCTCTGATCTAAACTGAAATACCTTTGTATGGAAGGCCCTGACCATCCCCTTTGCCCTCACTGGTATTTGAAGTTCTTCACACTTAGAGTGGAATTACAGAAATTAAAATAACTAGTCAAGGTCCTTTGATTAGGTTCATATACTAAGTGCTAAACTAAATTTTGGTCTGGGAAAATCATCTGTCAGCCTTGGAAAATTTAGCTTGATTTTGATCAAAACTTAATGGTTTAAATTTTCCATTCAAATCTACTTTTTTTTTTTTTTTTTTTTTAATTTGAATACTTATGGCATCCAAAAATTTGGTCTGCATTTTGGACTTTTGATAAAACTCTCAAGGTAGGCAAATTTAATGTTTTCAACTGAAATTCTGTAAGACTTGCATCTATCAGGCCAAATACATTCTTCTACTTTTATGATTTGAAAACAAACAACTAACCTGCCACAGAGATCATGGTAGTCTGTGTCTATAGTCAGCAGAAGTTTGGTGGAACAAAGGCCCTACTTTGAAAATATGAGACCAACAAAGTGGATGTATCTATAGATACTCAATTAGAGACTAAATAATAAATTAGATCATAACCCATTGAAGTTTGCACTATTTTTGATATTTTTAAATTAAAAAAAAAATGCTTAACCATCAAACAGGTGTCACTTAGGTCTGTCCCATTGATTTGGTTGTCTGCCAGGATCAGAACCTTGTATTCTGTGTACCAAAATTTAAGTCTTTCTAACGGAAATCAAACTGGGAGTCCTATGCCATATTTTTGCTGGTACTACTGGAAATGCGACAGGAGCTACAGCAAGAGAAGCCTCGAGCATGTGATTATCCTCATGGCCTTTTCTGACAGGAGTGCCTTTTAGGCACTTGCATCTTGGAACAGTGACATACGTACTTGTGAATTGCCTAATCTTAGTGCTGCCATGTCTATCAGCAGGAACACCTTCAAATAAAATTTGAAGAAGCATATGTGCCACTAGGAAATGTGAAAGACCAATTAGTTACTAAACATTTATAAGCTTCCAAATGTGTCTGGAAGCATATCCAGAAAGTGATGAGCTTCCTTTGATAATTTAAACAGCTCATTATTACTATAATTTTCAAACCAATAGAGAAAAAATATGTATCTTACTTTTCATTATCTACAGTCATTTCTTTGTCTTCAGTCTGGAATAATAGATATGACTTTATTATCATCATTGCTATTGTTATTAAATTCAGTTATTCCAAATAGAGAGATTGCCCAGCTAGCTATAAAGAACATGGTTTTGCTTAGGGCTAGGACAAAGATTTGAATTCCATTGTCTCAGCTCAGCTGGAATCCAGATTCCTTTTTAACTTTGGAAACAAAGATTATTATTGCAGTCTGCAGATGGGTAAAGTCCAAAAAGAAAAACTCAAATAATTATTTGCCCTTTTGAGGTGCATTTTCAGTAACAATTAAGTGTGGCACTGTGATATGAAGTGATATATGACTAGTCAGAAATACTTTCTTTGTTTTCTCTCTGAATTGTCCAGGACCTCTGTCCCATGCTGACCCTACAGCACAAAGTGTGTAATCACAATTTTACAGGATAAATAGCGCCTGGGTAAGTCTGTGTATCAAACTTTGCCCTTGTTTCATGCATATGAAATGTAAAGTATCTGATGCAGATGAGAAAATTAATAGTTCAAAGTTCTGCAACATACATGAAAGGAGAAGCAGGCCTGGTAGCAGCCAACCCTAGGACATTTCAATGTCCCAGTGATTTATTACTAGGGCAAGTGGAAACATTGCAGACCACAATATCATTTATCATTTAATTACAGATCTCATTGAAACACATAGTGTCTGACCACACAAACAGTGTGGGACCCTCCTTGTGTATTCCCCCCCAAAGAAATGTTGCATGATACTACTATTTGGGAGAATTTAATTGTCAGACTTCACTCCCCCCCCAAAAAAAAAAAAAAAAAAAAAAAAGCAACTGGTCAATCATCTTTAGGTTTAACATTAGACTTCCAACATCACCAAACTTTCTGTGCTTCCTTTTCAAAATGATAAACCACTGCCCTTTTGCTATTGTAACTCTACAGGTGGAATTAGAGCTCAGAGCTTGTCAGAATTTCTATTTTTCTTCATAGGATATCTTAGTTAATCAAATGGGAGAAATGTAGTGGACTCTGATTTCTTTTTACTGTTTTTTTTTCCTTTCAATGTATGCTAAAAATCTGTATGTATATTCATCAGTCTCACTGGAGTTACAAGGCACTTGGAAAAAAGACGGCTCATGAGCTGTGTACAATACTTATGTTTTATTGTCACAGAATCTCAAATTATCTGAGGATCTCCAAGTGCCAAGAAAAATATTGATTGATTAAGACACACCAGACCCCTGAGAGATAAGTGAGCATGATACCCTTTGTTCGGAGATGGAAATGGAAGTGTGGTGACTTATTCAAGGTCATACAAGGCGTCCATGGAAAACCTGAGAACTCAGGAACAGTAACTCCTGATAAATATTCTATTCAACCTAAAGTATTCCTTTGAAAAATGTTTTTCAAGATTGGTGACAACTGAGGGAAACCATTATGTATACTGAGGGGTAGAATAGAGTGGGATGTAGAGGTTAAAGGACTTGTTAGCTGGAAGCTGTTTTAAGCTGGCATTAAATTGGGAAAGGATAAATGTGTGGATAAGGTAAAGGTGGATGTAGTTTGCTTTTGCATGGGGCATAGTCTAGAATCTTCCTTGGGCAAAACTTATTGGTATTCAATTTTATTGTTCTTAATTTTTTTAACTAACTAGTTATTTGAAAGATGTTGATGGCCATATTGTTTTTCCCCCTAGAGGTGAACTGTGATTTAATATTTATGTATTTTTAAACATGGTTTCCCACCAGCCTCTGTCGCCCAGTCTCCAATCAGAATTACTGTTCCTTAAACTAAAAATTTGTATTGCACTAATTTGTGAATTACATTCCCTAATACTCCCAGGAAATCTGAATTGGGGCCATACCCTCAAATTCTTAATTGTTTGGAGCAACTCAGTGGAAATTTTGACTGAATAAATGGTGCAGGACTGGGAATTTAATGTTTACATTTTCCTCAAAACAGAAAGTATCTTCTCCCTCTACAGAATCCTTGCAAACAGTTGAGTTTAACCTCAGCCTTAATACAAAGGGGATTTATTAGCAAATCCTACAAGCTGAGGGCAGCTACAACATCCCACTAACTCTAAACAGACCGTTTTAGAGCAAACTGAAGCCATAATACTTGATGATTTCCTTCCAAGCCTTAATCTTTAACAAGTTTTCTGATCTTCTTGTTGTGCATAAAAATAAAAGAGAACAAACCTTGAAACCATGCTGTAGCATCAGAAACAAACTCAAGGGTAATGATAGAAAAGCTGGACAGTGCTTGGCCTGCTGCTCTTCAGCCCTGCCCTCTGTCCCAGTCCCAGTGCCATGTTCCCGCCACCTCCTGAGGGTAACTGGTAGCAGTCATGTAGGCACACAGTGAGCTGGGTCAGCTCAGTGACCCATCTGACTGTCAAAAACATGGGCTTTCAAACAGATTAGAGAAACGGTTGGACACTGTGTAGTCCCAGCACTTGTGCAAGGTTCTCAGTGAGGCAGGACTACCTCTTTTAGATGGCAGCATGGCCTGAGAAGTGCTTAATCCAACCAAGAAACTTCACCTCACGGCTTTATGTCATGTGTGGGACCAGGAGCTCAAGCAACACCAATCAAGAAAACAATAAATTTTCTTGAACAAATGATTTCTGGAATACAAACCACAGTCACAGAAATAATGATCCTGTTATTTGCAGTCATGTTCAATCATTTCCTGCTTTTCAATTCAGTTCCTTGCTTTCGTTGTCCTCTCTTCCAGGCTGTATGTGTCTGAGGATCTTGGGGCTACTCAGACTCTGCTGTTATAAGACAGAAGTCTTTCATTATTCAGAGTATTCTTTTCCTCTTTAGTGGTGTGTTTATTCACTTGTTTTTAAACCAAATGAACTGATTTTAAACAGACCTGCTCTCATGCAATCACACAACCTGTGTGTGTGCAAAGAAGCAACAACAACAACAGTAGATGCAGGCCTTGTAGGAAAAGGAATGGATAGTTTTTTGTTGGAATGTGAGTCTCTGATGGACAATCACTGCAGCTGTAATTTCAAAACATCCAGTCTGATGAAATACTCAAAGTACTGTTTTCAAAGAAAATTTTACTGCTCTGCATGAGGTTCAGGCTTTGAAAAGCCTCTGCTTGGAGGCAGGGTGGAGACTCCCAGTAGAAGGGAGCCTATTCTGGGTCAAGTGCTCATACCTCCCAAGCCAAAATTCACTTTGTTTTAAGATAAAGTGTTAAATTCAGAACATGATTTCAAAATTCTGTTAAAAATATCTTTGAAAGAGGAAGGCAAGAGTGGCAGAATATCAGTGTAATAAGTCATTCTCTTTTGGAAGGCATTGTCTTCTCTCCTTAGCTGGGATACAGATACAACAAAAGTTTGAAAGATGTGGCTAGCTTTTAATTTCAATAATTAGGTCTCAGACTGAAAGATCATGTTTAAATTGTAGGTAATCAGGCCAAAAATCTGCGGACTGGGAAAAGAGGCCCTGTACCATACTATCAGTTTGCACAAGTCAAAGCAATCTGTTTACCTCTCTGCCTCAGTTTCTCTGTACACGATATGAAGTGAATAATATCTCCCATTGACCACCTTTAGGAAGTATTTGATAACTCTGTGAGAAGGGTCCTATATGCTTTGAGTATTATTTATTCATGGCGGGCTGAGGTTTTATAAATGCATCCCTCTTTTGAATATCAGAAAACTTAAAACCTGTCAACTTTACTATAGTTGTTCATAATATTTATAGTGTGCTAGAATTCCAAGGAATCATTGCAAGGTGAATGAAGTAAAATATGTTTAACACCAAACATTAGCATCCTTTATTACTGCTGTTTCGAATGTAACCCTCTTTTCTTTACCTTACACAAAACAGCCCTAGTTCCAGTTCCATCACTGCTCTGTTAAGTAATTTGCGAAAAGCTAACAAAGTCTGGCTACATCCTCATAGCGACTGTTTAAACCCATTACTTTCTCTTTTAATCAAATCGCTGTTGTGTCAAAATATACAATTCTTGCCATGAATCTCACTGGCTTGTTACAGTTCACCGGTTGACCTTGAAAATGTTTGCTCTCCTAAGCGTCTTCTCTTCGGCCTCCAGCTAAATTGCTCAAGACCAGGCCTGATCATTTTTCTATACACAGAGACTTCTCATTAACATAAACAGAGCACCAAGCTTAACTGCAACAAACAAAAATCAGCATTAGAAAAAGAAAATTCAGGACAGCCCTTGGATGCAGAACGTGTTCGGTTTTATTTAGGGTCCTGTTATAGTACGCAATTTTTTTTTATTATTATTTTTAATTTTTTTTTACATTCACATCTTTAATTTTCTATGGGAATAACACCTAACCTCAAAAAGCAATGTACCATCTCTGTAGATGCTTTACCCCTCTTTGTTTCTTTCTTAGTTGTATTTCCTTTTGAAAATATCTTGAGCCGTCAAAGAGCCAAGAAGAGACAGTGTAATACTCTGCAAAAGCCACTCACTCATTAGCATCAAAGATTTGTACACATCTTAAATGCGTTGTTAAGTGCCAGGGGCTATTTTCATTGTTTAATGTATTAAAGAAAATAAAAATGTATCTAAGATGTGGACACACAATTAGTTTTGAGTTATTTATCTGGAGTTTGTATGGTTTAGAAAAACTCCATCTTCTTGGCTGATCCTGTCCTAATGCATTTAACTTCAGCCATCAGCTATGATTAAACACCTGCTGTTGTGGGGAAACAAAGCACACTAATCCAATATGTATTTCTGACATCTTAAATATCACCCAGTCCCCTGACATCAGGCACAGCTTTTCAGCGGGATGGAATTCCAGAGCATATTTTTCTAATTTATGGATGGACAATAAATCAAAATTAAGCCTTGGGCAATGAAATATACATCAGTGCAGAATGAACTGACTGCAAACTAGGGCACAGAACAGCAGCAGGGAGAGGGGTGCATTAATGGAGTCCTGAGCTGCAAACACTGATGTGAAAATTAAGGAAGTTCCTCTCATATTTTATTTATAGAGAACAAAAATAAAAAGATAGGAACCAAACATAAGCTTTATAATCTCCTGAACACATTGCTCTGGGGAGAATTATCTTTTTGGTCCTGATGTCACCATTTTAAGTCCTATCTGCAAAAGGGATGGCATAGTGACATTCTTTCTGTACAAACTCATTCTGATGCTGAGAGATTGAAAGTTTAACTAAAATGTAAATTTTACAGGTCTGCATTCTGCATTGGAGATGCTGTAAAAAGAGTAGCAGGGAAAGTGGAAAGAAACCTAAAGGAAAGGGGGGTGTGGGGTGGGGGGGGAGAGGTAATAGAGAGACAGGTAAGGAGGGAAAAGCATAAAGTAGGAAGTAGAAGAAAAAATTCAGAGGGAAAATAAGAAAAAATATATAGACATAATCTGTAGTGAAAACCTGAAGGTGATATATACCCTATATAACTTGTCCCAAACAGTACTACCTGAGGTATCAAAAGGCTCATTTCCAGATGGTGAAATCCTGGACACTATGGCAAACAACTGAGAGTTTTACTTCATTTAAATACAACAATGGCTTTATCCCTTAAGCTTGATGAATAGTATAGACTTACTTTGGGCTGGAAAGTAAGGTGTTTTTCTTTCTCTATATTTAATATCTCTTGGTGGAATGGGGAATCATAGTTCTAAGCATCAGGAATGGAAAATCTAAAAGACCACAGACTGTCTTTTTGAACCTAAAATACTAGCCTTAGAGATTCACAAAATCTGCATCTACACTAGGTTCAACCCACTCAAGTTTGAATTAGATTAAATGTTGCATACAGATCAACCTTTATTTCATTGCAATATATAATTGTTCTGTCAACAGCTAAGTGGTGTAGTTCCTGTTACATCAAGGTCTCCCAGAGTGCAACCCATAGCCACCTGTAACCTAGAAATGTTTTGGATGTGACCCACAAAGGGACCTTTCTTCATCTGACATCTTTTGAACATGTTATGCAGTAAGTGAGCTCCTTAATGTGATCCCCAGCCTGTTGTCCAACTTGTTAACTGGTCCTCAAAGAACATGTTGCTGAGCACACCTGTTGTATACCTTTTGAGGATGCGAGGAGTCCCTTTAGCTTCAGAGAAACTACTTTTATTTAAAGCAAACCAGGATCTGCAGTTTGTTAGATGTACTGTCCTTGGTCACAGCTGGTCATGTAAGAATACAGTGAGCAGGGAACAGCAAGATGCTTAAATCAGGGCTGGACTGAAACGAGTTCCAAATACCTGCTGCTTGGGTATCTTTCTTGATTAATTTGTCTTTGTGAAGCACGGTGTTGTTCTTGACCTGCAGGGAGTCTAGCATGCAGCATAGTGATGGTTATTATTGTTGCTCTCAGAGCTGGAAGATAATTAGTCTCTTGCTCTCCTGTGTTGCACTATGCCAAAGAAATGTCCAAATGCAGAAATTAACCTGATCGTACCTGCTGTGTCTTTAGTTATGCAAAGCTACAATTGAAGTAGCATGTTTAGATGTTTTTTCCAAAGTGAGATTGTCATATATGTTCAAAGTCCCCGTCTTTATCCTGCCTTGGGCTGTAACGAGATTTTTTCCCCCAAATAAATGGCCGCACACATATTTAAATTCGCGTGATTTTGTTGTTGTTGTTTTATTTTTTCTTTATTCCTTCACTGGCATTTTATATCTTTATAACTACCCTCCTGAATGTATTTAGGATTAAAGGGTATCTAGTCTGTGAGTTCTGTAAAGTTCATAGGAGTCACATAAGGAAACTAATGCCAGACAAAACAATGAAAAATACCCATCTTTTAAAAAGAGCAGTAGGATCCCATTCTCTTTCCAGCAGCATCCAGATGACACTAGAATATGACTACTCAGATGCCATAGTACTATCAGAACTTGTGTTTTGATTTTGCCTTTTGTGTCAAACATTATCATGTGATGATTTACCAGGTCTTGGAGCTATTGTACGTCACCCCTACTTCCAGTAAATGATTCCTTGGAGCTTTCTCTAAGGAAACAGAACTCAAATGTGCAAAATACTTGCATAAGTACATATTAATAGAATAATAACAAACAAACAAACAAAAAAATTTCATCAACTCAAAGGCTTTCTCTTTTCTTTTATGGATAGAAGGGAAAAGGTACAAAGGTCAAACACTTTTCATAAAGAAGTTGAGTCTTAGGGCTTCCAGAAAGTATCTCCAGATTTTTCTAAGTGTTTGATGTCACCCAAATTAAAGAGAATATTATCAATGAGATTAAAAGGTGCTTCCAAACTGTTTGTGCTTTTTCTCTTCACCTTTTCGTTATTGATTAGACCTGGAGATAAAAAAAAAACAGACGTAGCTCGATTTGGTCAGCACACCACAACATTATTGATTTAACAATACAGAGGGTATACTGTCTGCCTATTTCTTCTTCCACATAAAACACTTATATTAGATTCAGCAAAGTGTAATTCTTAGCTCAGGATAGAAATCTGTGTAGGCCTTGGATTCAGCTCTCATCTTTCCCTACCCATGGAGGATCAGGTGCCACCAAGTCTGCCCAGCTTTGCACATCTGTCTTTTCTTATAAGATAGCAGTTCCACCAGCCACAGATTTCAACTCGGAATAACAAGTGAAATCAGAATTGTTGGTTGAAATGCTAATTTCTTCAGGGCATTCACATCTAGAACATGGTCAGACTCCCTTTTCTAGGGTGGACTGAGTAAATTTTAGAGAGTAAAACCAGCAGTTGTGTTGCTTCTTCTGCATCCCTTAGAGAAAAAAACAATGCCTATGGAGTGAAGCAGAACTCAGCAGTTCATTCCCTAGGTTCTTTGAGCTGCTCTTCTCTGGTTTAAAGGCTAATGCCTACACAATTAGATGCTGAATAACCTTCTTGTGTTTGTTTTGTTTGTTTGTTTGTTGATTAGTATGCAATTGAGCAGGAAAATGGATGGAAAATGACATTTGATCATTCCTTCCTATTTGTCGTTCTCCTATTGACCTGGTCTTGGGATTAGTTAACTCCTTTTCTAATCTATGGCTCCCCAGCCATCTTCCTAGGTGAGGTACTGCAAAACCTTCTTAAAAAGAACAACAAATAACATTTATTTTCCCAGTCTTTGTGATCTTAATTTTGTCTAAGTTGCAAGAACATTCTTAGGGCATAAAATTGAGGGGTAAGATTAATGAGGTTAATGTACATAAAGTGTTAAACAAGAACTGTGACACAATTCTCACTTTCTATTTATTGTTCAAGAAAGATGATCATCTTAGGAAAAGAAGGCCGAAGCAGAGTCAGCAAGCTGTTGGCTATAATAGGAGCACTAGTAGTAGTTGGGCTCTATTGTTATTATAGAAACGACAAAGGTGATAATATTGCAGTTATATTTTAGCAACTGTATTAAAAAGCGTTCGTTTAATATGTTATACAGAAATATGGACCAGTAATAAGAACTGCAAAAGTGCTTTCCTGCACAAACGGTCAACTGGTGCCATTTCTTTTCATGGCCAGAGAAGAGTAGTCAAAACAGCAAAAGATATAATGGAGTAGTTGGACACCAGGAAAGGAGTTTGACAAGGCTGTCACATCTGTTCAATATTTATACTGAAATAATAATGTGTATTGCTGTTGATGGTTACCATAGTGGTATTAACATTGGCAGAAGGAGATGTTGTAATCTCAAGTATGCTGATGACATCCTTATTGCTGAGTCTGTGGTTTCTAGCACAGGTAATGTTAGAAGTGGCTGAAGCCAGTGCAGGCTCAGATACTGTGGATGACAGTTGACAGCAACGTTACTGAATGGAAATGAACAGGTCGAGCAAGTAAAGAAGTTCTGTTCCTGCAAGCTGACAGAAAAATGGAATTTGCCACATTCTTGCCAGCAAGTAAAAGGAAAAAATATTTTCAATGACCTATTAAACACATACAACAATTTGATTCATATTATAATATGCACAAACAAAAACCTTTAACATCCACTCATCGACATGAAATCCAGCACTGTTAAGCACAACAAAGCAAAACATATGCTGTTTCTGAAGCCATTCACCATCTTTTGGTCAACTTGACATGATCTTCAGTAGACTTTGCACCTAGATACAAATGAAGCCACACCATGTTTGCAGGTTTTGCAAGGACAACCAAATTAAATAAGCAGAGCCTCAAGCCCCAAGCTTTAACCAAAAAAGGTGAAGACCAATGTACATAAATGCAGCTACTAGCAAACCGAGTTTAGTCCAGAGTGATGACAACAATATCTCCACCTGAGGAGAGAGTGAAGACGGGCTGAAGGAAGGTATCATCTGCTTCCAAAGTCTTTGAGAGTTTGCTTCAGAATTACTTGTTTTGTGTGTCTGGATTGTCTGACATGTAGATTGTGAGGCAAGAAACTGAGATTCACTGGGGCAAATCACAATTTGCATGTGTATAGAAAAACTCCGGTAAAGTATGCGTAAATTAAATTTATTTCTTGTGGTTGACAATTACTAGCAAAGTATTGTATTTCAGTACCTGTTTCTGCATATTTTGGACAAATCCCGTAGAAGCATGACTTCATGTATGCATATTACAGAGTTCAGAAGGACTACTAACGGTTCATCCTGCATTGTACAGTGTGTTGTACAAATTGATAATCCTGGGGAATTCGTAATCATAGCAGTTGTGTAAGAGTGAATGTATGTTTGTATGCATACCTACTCAAACAGACACATGAGAGAGAGAGAGAGAGAGAATCAGGTGAGACTTGATTTATTCTGTATTCTTGTAAACGGGAGGTATAACAGTCTTTAAAGACAGATTTCTTTTGCAGTGATCCAGTAAATTTAGAAAGGTTTATTGGGACATTTTAAAAAGTTTAGACTTGTCTTCTGTTCATGAAAGACCTTCTTGGACTTCTTTCATTGTTATCATGAGAATTATTCATCATTTTCTTCTTCATCATTCCTGCATTAGAAATTAGGCAATTTATTGGCCGAAAGTATTATGCATAGTGTCTCTTGGTGATACAATTTAAAAAAATACAGTGCAAGAACTAGAGTTGGATTCAGTAGACAGACACCATTTCTTTGATACTATGTGATATGATGCATGCTATTTGTTCTTAAGTGCCTGTGTGATTGTCATGGGATGACTGTAAAGCTGAGATATTGGCTAAACTGGTGGCAGCTGACAGTTCCAAGAGAAGCTCTTGGAAATTATGTTTGTATAAATGATTGTAAGGAAAAAGTGGCAAAAAACAAAAAGCACTTTGTGCTCAGATTAAACAGGTAATTTTCACCCACATTTCTCAGTTTATTACTTATTACTAGTTACTGTTTACTTATTAATTTATTTACTTATTTCTCCCTTCCTTGTTTTGTTTTGTTGATTTTTTCCACTATTGTAATGTAAATGTAAATGGTGTTATGATCAAATCCCATTTTGCCTGAATAGCCATTGTAGTTTTATGCAACTGAAACCTTTGAGGACTTATATTTTTCTCTTGGAGTGTTACTACAAAGGTGTGGTCAACCGGGGGCTTGAAGCCTTTCATTCATATCCACTCCCACAGCCATCTGCAAACGGTTGTATTGGCACAACCACTGGGATGGCAAACTGTGATATTAGAGGTGGGATCAAGCCACCAGTGTCAGGAGAAGTTGCCACTTCTTAATTTGACTTTATTGTTTAAGCAAGAATCAACAGTCTCTTCTCTGTTTGAATTAATTACACATCCACACATGTAGACACATCCCGATGCGATATTATGAACTGCCTTGGGGTCAGTGCCTGCCCAAAATCCATTCCAGACAAATGAGTTCTGGACAGGCTGAAAGACTTATTCCTGGTTGAAACACACTGCTCCTGGTTATATTGTTGAATATAACTTTTACTGTTGCCATGTGATATGTGATGTATTGGTGTTTGTGAGATCAGCCCCAATGCTAGGCATCCTTCTGCAAGCTCCACTGGAAATTTCTTTCTTCTGGGACTGTTACCTTCAAAGAAAAAACATGTTATACGGAAGACAGAGGTAGTGTAGCTGCTGGCTTATGACTGTAGAAGAGATCTGAATAACCATAATTTGTAGAACAAATTATGAAATCCATTTCTTTGACTGAGTTCTATCAGGGTCATTCTTCCAGGAATCATACTGTATGCAAAATCATAAAAGAAAAGTCCCTGCAACTTAGAGAAAATACAGGGAAAGAGATTTTCTTGTGTTATAAGAGTATCTGTATAGGTAGATGTACAGGTACCAAAGGGATAGCCACGATCTTGTCTAGGTACTTGACTTTCTTTATTACGTATTTAATTTCAAATTACAACTCTTCATTAAGAAATATTACCATATTAGTTTATTTTACCAAATTCTTACTATATTTTTTTTCTTTTTCTAGTTTTTTTCTTCTAGTGAAGAAATTTTCTTCATTTTCTTCATTTTCTTCTAGTGAATCTGGGGACTCATGTTTTAAAATCCTCCTGAAATAGCCCGAAGTAGGCTCCATCAATCTGGTTTAGATTTATAGTTAGATTTGCCGGACAACCAGTCTTCAAATACATGTCAAAACAGATGAGGTTGAGTCTAATACTACATGAAGCACTACAAGCGCTTCAATTCTACTTGTAATAAATTAAATTAGAAAACTAACTTAACAGGGAGGAGGTTTAGGCTTAGTATTTTCTGTGAAAATATTTGTATGTATGCAGAAATCAGAAAAAGTATATTTTAAAAACATCAAGGGAAGTAATTTTATGTGCAAGAAGTAATGAATTTATAAAATGAAATGGATTTGAACTAAGAAGCAAGAGGTGGGTCGCTTTGGAGCTTTGGTCTTGCAAATGTCCTTTTTAGATAAGAAAATAAAGAATACTGCAAGATTTGTAGTAATTTGTTAGATTTAGTAATGTATTGAAGATTTATTATATTTTCAGTGAAGTAAGACAAAATGATCCTCTGCAGTATGGGCTGGAGTAGAGAAAATGATAAGAAAATAATTGATTCTTCATAAGTAGATAAATGAGTGTGTTCGCATTTTGTGTGTTCATTACTTACAACATTTACACATTTATGAATAAGCATGGCAGATCTGCTCACATGCATTGATTAGCTGCATGTTCACTCTGTAACTCTTTCTGTCATACTTACCTGTACTCTATTTTGTCTGTCATGTAAATAATCACATAAACGTTAATAATCTCCCCCTGGGAGTGAGTTTAGGATCTGTGATAGGCACCAGACAGCACCATAAGTGGGTATCTTTTGCATACACATAGAACAAAGATGGCATGGAGAGCAGTACAAGACAGTCCCTTCTACAACTTCACAGTTGTTCTCTCCGAGACCGCCAGGGTACCTTGCACTTTATTCTGCTAATTGCTCTGATGACAGTGAGAGCTACCTATGCTAAACCCAATGGTTAATTAAATTTTGCTTCCTCTCCTATACTGCAAATGTGTATAACACCCAACTGAACACAGATGAGCTGTTGTCCTGAGGCTGGTCAGGATAGGTAAGGTCCACTGGGGAGCTAAGGGCCCTGATGTTACTGTTACCTAGCCACATGCATTGAAAAAGTAAAAGGTTTTGTGCATCCTTGGATCCTGCTGAAAAAAGCTCACCTTGCCACAGATGGGATTATTACTACTACTACTACTACTACTACTACTACTACTACTACTACTACTACTACTATTGTTACTATTGTTGCTATTACTATTATTTTCTTTGTGGTAGAAAAAGGAAGTTTGTGCCAGGCAGAATTATTTACTGATATGCTTTCTAGTCATCTGTACTCTGATAAGGTGTGAGTATTACTGAAAATAGTGAAATTTGCTATGGATAAAATTTGTGAATAAAGAAGCATTTGCATTCGTACTTAGGACACTAGAATAAATACCTTTTCCTTACCTATATACATATATGTATACATACTCAGAGCTCTTACCATGTTCCATGTCAGGTGAATTGCAAACCTTCCAGTGCCTCTGCCAAACCTTACGGGGACTGCTGCACTTTGCAGGTCATGTCTAAAGACATTTATATTGGAAGAATCTATAGAATTATATTTTTGTATTAGACACTTGATTTAGTACTGCTATCACTTTTTCCTGAAGAGAACAATTTTATTCTTTCACAATCATAGTCATCAGTTTAAGTTCATCTAAAAAAACAGACATTAGCATATTCATTACAGTGGTGATTTAAGTATATCTTAGAGCACTGTAGTAAATCAGATTCACATCTCAAGGATTTTACTCTTCTACTTAGCAACATTTGTAATTGTAAAACTTTGGCTTTCCTCAGCAATAGTGGTAGATGGCCTGAGAAAATTTTTATCAGAAGTTTTCTTTAAAAATAGTATTGTTCATTTTTATGCTATTACTGTGCCTCTTATCAGAAGCCCCCAAAAGAATCAGTTACCCCTATATCCTGCATAAATGTAAAAGAACACCACGGCATGCAAAATATAACGAAGTCAGACATTGAGTAATTATGCTATCTAATGCACTGTTACTATAAGATGCAGTGGCTTGGTCTATGCTTGTCACGAAGTAAGGTCCTTTCTCATGCAGAGAACCACAAACTTGCTTCAATCTGTTTTATGGTTGTCCTTTTTGTACTCCACCAGCCCTTCTTCCCCAAAGTACATACTGTCTCACGGTTTACGGAGAACTGGACGGGGCCAGTGACTTTGAAGTTACGCTTCCAGGAAGCACCCTGATGGAATTTTTAAAGTAATCTAATTAATTTTAATGGAAGCTGTGTGTTTCAATCCCCTGGACTACTCTGATAATCTCAGCTGCACAAGTGGTGCTGATGATACAATTTTCTGCAGAATCACAATGTAATGGAAATCCATGTGCATTGTTAGGGGAAGTCCTTTCTGCAGAAGACTGTATAAAGGCAAGTCCTGGCAACTTGTATTCATCACTTCCGCAGGGAGAAGGAGGTGTTATTCATTGAGAAGATTGGGTTAAAGTGTACGGGTGTCAGCTCCAGGGTCTTAAAAACTCTAACATTTACTTCTGGTCTGCAGTTTCATCTGGACATTGGTAGTAGCCTCTCACTGTAAATGGCTAAGATGCGCCACGGAGGGTTGTCTTACCCAAGCTGTCACACAACAGCCAGGAATGAGGTGATCCCTGCAAAACATTTTGTTTCCCTCCTGGGGCAAAAGGTGTTATTATGAAAGTAAGGTATTATTATTAAAATTACATCAGTTTTATGTCAATGTCACTATATTACTGGAAATCAATATCCACATACTTCAGTAACTTCTGTTTGTATGTGACAATTTATTAAGGATAAATAAAGAAGTGTCCCTTCAGACCACAAGAAATGTAGCCTTTAACCTCATGGAGAATACTGCAGATCTGTTTTTTCTCCTCTTCCTACAAAGAACAAGGAATTGTGAGATTAAAAATCTTGGCCTCTGTTAAGAACTAACACTTACTGGAGGAGATATCTTTTCAAAGCACTTTTTCTGAGGGAATAAAAAAAAAAAAAAAGCTGTTTAAATATTGCATTTATAACATTTAAAATGATATTTCATCATTCCTTTCCCAGAGAATGATAGCGATACTATAGCAAGTGACAGAAATAACCTTTTAATAAAAGTGAATTTTTATAGTAGGACTGGATGGCTCAGGATATTAGTAATGGAACATAGAACCTTTCCCTTCTAGCTCATCAGTTCATGTCCATCCCTGCCTGGTAAAGACCCAAAATTATTATCATCAGATGGCTGCTTGGGGGCCCAGAGGAAACTAGTTGGTGGTCCTGGTCCAGTCACTGGCACTAATTGCCATCCTTGCCGACAGCCTTGTTAGACAGGCATGGAAGCAGCCCGGCCTTAATGAACTATTATACAGGTTTTCTATTATACCCCTACACTCGCATATCCGAGTGCTTTACAGATATTAGTCAGATTGTCTCCACAACACCACTAGTCAGCAGGGACCTCTTTACCCCCACTTGCCGCTGAAGGAACAGAGGCACAGAGCTGCTATACTTAGTCACAGGGGATGCTGGAGACAACAGAGGTGACACCTAGAGCCTGTTCTCCTGTTTCTGCCCAACCTGCAAAGCCATCTCCCCCCCCCTACACACAGCTCCACCTGAGTGCTAGCAGGGCTTCCACCAAGTGAAGGCTGGTGAGTGGTGGAGAACAGGCACTGTAGCCTACCTTGTGTCCCTGTAATGTTTGCTTGATAAATACTTCCAAGCACTGGTATTTGCTAGTGCATGGGGAAGGTGCTGCTGCGTAGAAATTTACAGGGTGTTGGCTGGGGCCTGTATTATTACAGTAGAAGTGTTTTGAATAGCATGCAGAACAAGCTTGTCCACTTCTAAAAAAACAATAGAAGACCATATTTTTGTGAATAAGATGGTTTGTGACTGATGAGGCTTTTTTCCCAGTTTGGCATAATAAGCAATTTACTTCCTTACTGATACGGTTATTGTCACAGCTTTTGCACTAGTGTTTGATAGCATTGATTAGTTTGTGCTATGCTAATTTTTAGCACAAGGAGGGAATTGATTTACTTCAAGCTTAGTATATTTTAGCACTGAAGTGGAAATAATTCCATTGAAAATATGGAAAATGAGCAGTCACCTTAACAATTGAATAAATGACTTGACATTTGTGGGGCTAAAGTATTCGATAGATAAGAAGATTTTCATATTAAAAATAAATCATTGGCCTACCTATTATTTAGCTAGGCTTGGAATCATGAATAAAGGGTCTTCCACAGAAAGAGAGAGAAGAATATTGATTGTGCCTCCATATTAAAAAAAATTAAATGGGTGGCATTTCCTAGTTCCTTATGGAAAAAGTCAGTGCATTTAGGTTATGGTCAGAATAACTCAATAATTTCCAAAGCAGTTCTTCTGTCAAGAGGTCATAGGTGATGTGATTTCCTGTTTCTTCTACAAATACTGGGTACAAATTCTCTAACAGGGATTTATTCACCACTCAAAAGCGTGCTCCTATTCACCTGTATTGAAAGAAAGCAAAGAGAACTTGCACCAAGCAGGACAGAAATAACAGAAGAGCGGAATCTGTCAGGGGAAAGAAGAAAAAAGGTTACAGCAATAAAACTCTGCTAGCAAAGGCTGCTGTTAGATCTAGTGGAACAAAACAGATTGTGAAATAAATATTACTTTACCATTCTTATAAAATTGAGCACACAAAATATTCCAAAAACATCTGAAGAAGGCTGCCTCTCCAGTATGAATTTGTTTCACTTTTTATGACTGCTTTGCTACTTAATACTTTTGTCCACAGGGCCCTACCTCATACAAGGCAAAGGGAAGGAATGAGGTTGTTGTCTGGCTCCAATTCATCTCTTCCCAGCATCACAGAAGAAGAAGAAATAGGGATGAGGACCATAACTCTGGTCTCAGCTCTGTTCACTGCCTTATATCCTGAGACAGAGGTTGTCTCCTCTCATATGGCCAGGGGGGTTATGCGTATGATCTTCACTTTCTGTTCATCTGTCTGTAACATGCAAATCAACACACATCTTCACCTCACAGGGGCTTTGTGAAGATAAGTTAATCTGTGTTTGTAAATTCCACATAAAATTCTATATGAGGATTGTAGACGAAGCTCAGTAGGAAATTAATAATAGTGTATTCAGCACTGGGTTTGGATGGTTTATAGTAAATAACATAAGAAGTCACAGATTGAGTGATGAAAATAAAAGAAATAATGAACAGCCATGCATTCAGCACACTCAGTGAGACCTCCTGTAAAAATAAGTATATTATCATGTAATTAATATCTGTATCATAACATATTTCTATAAAGGAGGCAGATTAAATTTACAGAGAAGACCTTTATTCTAGCCTTTTTAATCATGATCTTATGGCCTGAACATGCTTTTGACATATGGGGTTTTGCACTGAGAAGCTTTAAGATATAATTTTCTAATTTTTTACACATCATAATAAAGGCAACAGCAATAATGTAGAACAGCTGCTTATAAGTGTCCAACACTTTCCTGACCCATTAGAATCAAATATGCCGCAGCATTAAGTTTCTTTCCAAGTCTGACTTTTTCAGTGTTTCAACAGCAGCAATAAATCCATTAAAATCCGTCATGTCTGCACTACTTCCCCTTTTCCTACAGGAGGGCCGTGCCTGCACAGCAGATTGTAAGCCTGGGCTCTTGCTGCACCTGTGGTCCCTGTGGAGCACTCCTCCCTAACTCCTCCTCTCAGAGGGCAAAAAGGCAGCTGATCCACACATGGGTTGCCTAAAGTGAGCAGGGTAGTTGTGAGCAATCCTGTAGATGTGGGTTCTTCTGAAGGTTTACCCATCACCGTCATAAGGCTCTTTGACCTATTGGTGGTTATGTGAAATTGCTTGCTGTTGCTGTTGCTGTAGCAGTAGGAGAAGTCTGTGGATCTCAGAGGTTTCAAAACTCAGCTGTGTGATGTGTGCTGAGGCCCCTTTATCAAACCATAGCTGGTTTATTGTTTGTAGCCTCAGGGAAGGGCAGGAGAGGATGGCCCTTCTTGCACTGGGCACTGAGCTGTATCCGCTCACTAGGCTGGCTGGGTTTTCTGTGCTCCTCTGAGAGCCAGCATTGAAAAGGTAGCAGGAGCAGATGATGATTGACATCAAAAAGTCCCAGGACTTCTGCAAATTAAGTAACGACTTGGTGTTTTTTTTTCTCAAATGGTCATATTCCAACACAGCATTGAAAACCAGACCACAGTGTCTCTTCAGTTTTGAAGGTGGACATTTCTCTAATTGCAGGGTTATTCCTTGAACATCATTACAGCTGGCCAGTAGTACCCTCTGAAGAGAAAAATAATCTCATGTGGCAAGTCTAACTGGATTGTCTGAGGTTGCAGGTTGTTTCTAGAATGTGAAACACATTTTACAGGTTTCTGAGCAAAAATTTCTGGAGTCGGAATAAATCACAAGCTATTTGTGGAGTTTGTGTAATGTTGTGGATAGCTACTAATGTAGTTTTGCTAGCTTGCTTTGTTCCCTTTTCCACTCTTCCCCTCAAGGTACATTTGCTGATGTAAGGGGTAGAACAAATTCACCACAAGAAATGCAGGAATAATTTCATTTGGTATATAAAATGGACTAATTCTCATAAAGTGCTGAACATCTACTCTGAAATTTGGGCTCTTTCCAAATGTTAAATAGCCAGAATTACTAGTCACTTTGAAAAATTAGGCTTAAAATACTTGTATCATTAAGTTTGTGGCAGATGAGTAATCCAATATTTAAACATTGGACATAAACAAATACAAATGTAGTAAAGTGTCCTCAAAATGTAGATAAATCATTTTGTAATATGCTATGTGTCTGCTTTCAGGTATGTGAGAGCATGTTGTTGTTTATCCTGTCAAGTTTGGTAATATCTATATTAAAGGATGTCCAGTAGCTTCGTTTGCATGATAATCCCTACAAATACAAGAAGATATGACTCAGTGTAAGCTTGTCCTTTATTGGGAATAGGAATATGAACAATAAGATCATTGCATATAGGTAAAGTAATTCTGCCTGAACTAGAAAACTAAGATGTGGTACATGTTGGTACCTAGTATAAAGAAGGAGAGAAAGAACATTTAGCACAGCCAACCCTGGAAAGGGCCAAATCTTTCCAATGAAGCGATATATCACTTACAAGAGTCTTGTAAGGACTATAAGGAGAAAGAGCATAAAAATATTTTGGCTCATTGCTATGTTTTCTTAATGCAAAACATATTTTGGGTCAAAGGAAGTAGGTACAAAATTGATTTGGACACCAGTACCACCAGCATGGCACAGAGACTACTAGAATACTGTGCTAATTTTCAGTTACCTGATAAAGGGATAAATAATGAATGGGCTAAGTGTGGCCCAGGACAACAGAAATCACACACATTTCTTAATTACTTCAAAGGTACTTTCTGGCAAAGGGGGAATGCATTAAAGTATACACAGTTCTCTGGGGATTAATTATTTTAGGACTGTTTGAGAAAGGCTTGAGTTGAAGTAGAAGGAATTCCAATCTAAACTGAAAGTCTTTCAAGGACCTGGTGTTACGTGGAGAGTAAATGGTGTGTACTGAAATGGTGTGCACAGTACAGCTGTAATTGAAACAACCAGAGAGTGATGTAGAACAGCTGTAGAAACGTAGAAGTGTAGAACAACTGTAACAATGTCCAGAGAGGTATTAAAAAGTTGCTGCAGTGTCTTATTTGTTTCAACCAGTTTGTTGTATTTTTTAATGTTCTCTTTTTCAGAAATCATATGCTGCATAACGTGATCTGTCTTGGAATACAGTAAGCTTTAGGTGAGGAGGAAGGGACTATATGGAGCTACTGCTAATCTAGAGAAAGAGAATACTTTGATGGTAAGTGATTATTCACCTCTTGCTCTCTGAGTAGCCCAATCATTAAAAAAAAAGTTTTCACATTTTAGTTTCACTGGTTACAGACCTAATGCCCCTCTCTTGGGTCACATAATGAGAATTAGAGGCATATTTCTTACCGCAGTGTTGAGAGACCATTCTCTGGCAGTTAATTAATGCTCCATCCTTACCTAGACTCTAAGGAATTTCAGTCTTCTTATTACTTAAAGAATTTTTTTAATGAAGGCAGCCTTTTTCAGGGGGAAGTTATCTCCTTGATATTTGAGATTATTGTTTTTTCTTCTTCTATTTTAGGTTTCTTTGCAAGCTTCTTTATGATGTAAAATCCTTTGAATGAGTTTTCTGAATCTCTGTCGTTCTTGTAATTCATTAAATCAAAATGCCTAGTAATATATATATATATATATTTGCATATGACTTCTATTTCAGCAGAAGAAGGCTAGTTGATGTAAATAGAAAAGAAAAAAAAAAAACATGGAAATCATGGAAAAATCTGCATGGCAATGGAGACGGTCATAATTGCTTCAGTTTGAGAATAGAGTAGATCGGGTTAAGGCTGTATGTGATCGTTTATATAATACTTAAGTGGCATCATCAGGAGCTGGGAGGAGGAGAGCCTATAACTTTACCTGACTTTTTATGTAAATCATATTGGTTTACATAGTCTGTTTACGTAGTTTAGTCTGGAGAAAATGGGGCTCAGGGGAGACCTCATTGCTCTCTACAACTGCCTGAAAGGAAGGTGTGGGGAGCTGGGGGTTGACCTCTTCTCACAGGTAACTAGTGATAGGACTAGAGGGAATGGCCTCAATGGTGCCAGGGGAGGTTCAGGTTGGGAATTAGGAGACATTTCTTCTCAGAAAGAGTAGTCAGGCATTGAAACAGGTTGCCCAGGGAGGTGGTGGAGTCACCGTCGCTGGGGGTGTTCAAGGAAAGGTTGGATGTGGTGCTTAGGGACATGGTTTAGTGGGTGATATTGGTGGTAGGGTGATGGTTGGACCAGGTGATCTTGGAGGTCTTTTCCAACCTTAATGATTCTATGATTCTATGATTTGTTTTCACATCAGAGTAATAACAGTTGCTGTATCTTTGTGTTTTCTTTTTGTGGATGAGAAAAAAAGGTGATCATAAAATCATAGAATCATAGAACGGTTTGGGTTGGAAGGGACCTCAAAGATCATCTAGTTCTAACCCCTCTGCCATAGGCAGGGAAGCCACCCACTGATGATGTTAAGGCATAGTAATAGGCTGCAGAAGAAAAGAAGGGCAGAGGTGGCTTCCACATGTTTTATGCCTCTTTTGGTCTGCCCTCTTAGGAGAATGTACTCACAACGTGAAAATCGGTGGTCTAGGTTAACCTATGCCATTGGAGTGAAACACACACATAGAAAGACCTTGCATGGCCTGCAGCATGACAGTGGAGCTGCAGGAACATTAAGTGCCAACACTTGAGAAAGTCAATGTCTTCTGGCCCTGAGAAAGTCCTGAACTCAGCAGGGTGTAGGAGTTCTTGCTTTTTTTTTTGCAACTAGGGTGGTCTCAAACCAGTGATGCACTGCATCTTTTCTCTTGTTGAGGTACTGTGAGAGTACTCACTGAGTTTCTATCAGCATGCTTGGCCTCTCATTTGGGAAAGAAAAACAGTTTGGTACACCACCCTTACTTGTTGCCTATTTCTCAACAAGGGCATTCAGTCCTTCGGTGTCTTTTTGTAAATATGAGGCTATAAACTTCACCTTCTTTAGATATAACTGCTCAGAGAAGCAAGTGGAATTCTCCAAGGCTTTTTGATTACATTACCTTCCTTTCAGGTAACTGATGTCACTTGAGCAAGGACTTGAACCTGATGACCTCCAGAGGTCACTTCCAACCTCAGCCATGAGGTTGTGTGATTCTGGGATTAATTCTGTGGTTATGAAAAAGGTAGAAGTTTGCTGCAGCGCACCCTTGTTAAGGGACACAGATGTGGGAATGAGGGAGTCCTGAGTGCTAAGTTTGATCTTAACAGCAGCATATTTTATGCTTTTGGGAAAGTCATTTTACACCTTCATCAGACTTAACTGTATCAGTGGCTGTGGATATTTTTACAGAATTTGCTTCACTACACAGTTGTGTGGATTAATTAGCTAATGTTTCTTCAGTGACTTGCATATGTAAATGCTGTATAAATGCTAAATAGTTATTAAACTCTGCTACTTGCTGCTAGTGCTTACGTCACTGTAGTAAACATCACTTCCTTGCGCAGTGTATAGAGGTTAATAGGCTTTGCTCAAGAATAGACCTTGCCACCACTAAAGGACAGCAACTGATTGTCTTCGGCATTATTTTCCATTGTCTTTGAGGGGTTTGAATCAAATTATGCTTAAAGATGCAAATCCTGTCTAACAGCATTTTATCTAAAATTTATCTGCTATCCAAATGCTATCTCTGCTATCCAAATAAGAGTTGTGTTATTTTTTTCCTGTGTTCTTATTTTCCAGCTCATTGATAGAACAGAATATGTAAAATGGCATATCGTGTTTTGTGCTATTCCTTTTTTTAACAATAATTGTGGAATACACCTTGTGGTATGTGTTAATACACCATCCATATGATGTCTGAACTGTCTCAGATATGGGATATCTGAGGTGATGCACACAGCTCCAACTTACACATTTTTTCCCTATCAATGCCATCACTGTGAAAACAAACATCTTATAAGCAGCAGATCTCTGAAACTTGCACCATTTCAAGGGGAAAGACCTGGGTGAAAACAAATGGTTATGTTTCCAGCCAGAAATAAATAAGGCATGGACTATGGCTCTCTCATCTACGAGTGAGTTTTATTAAAGAGTTAGAGCAAGCTCTAGTTTACAAGATATTCAGAACCATATGTATGCATTAATTAAAGGAATGTGGAAGAGGAGGAGGGGATCTGAGAAAATAACAAAGCAGCAGTGTATGCATGCAATGATTTTTCATTCTGTTTCGCTTCAGCTCTGCCCCTGCAACAGAGGATCTAATCAATCTGCCGGCTATTAAGTTTGTTAATTGATAATGCATACTAATTAGGCTGTGCGCAGTTACTTAAGAGACTTTGCTAAGGTGATTGTAGGCACAAGTCCAAATGGAGTTTAAAGTATTCTGTGTGAGGTTAAAACCCATCAACCAGAATAGATGGATTTTATATTATAACAGAAGGCACAACATACCCATAAGTATTTAATGTATTGCACAGTTATCCATTGTTACACATTCTAAGTCTACCAAACAATTAAAAATAAAAAACCAGCCTCTAAAAATTATAACTAAATAAGGTAAGTGTATGAGTATACGGGGATAGCAGGAATGGAGGAAAATGGCGATTTAGTATTAAAATAAATACTCATATTAATTCTGATACTTATATCTAGAAACAATAGTATGTAGCTCTGCTGCAAGGGAGGATCAAGCATAACGAGAACACAGCCTAATCTAGCTTTATGAACACTTCAACAATAAGCCATGTAACAATAACATGCATTTCTGCCCCCATCCAATAGGGCAATAAACCAGTAGTAGCAGAATAGCACCAAAAGCATGGCAACCAGCAATTCATAATATATAGATGAACTCAGAGATACTGTTTATATAGTTAATATATTATTACAAACCTTGGAGTTTCCTTTCTATTTCTAGTGGCCCTATCTGTAGAGTAGTCTGAGGTGCTCCCGACCTAAAGGAAGATATTACTTATATATTAATATTCTTGGTCTTCCTTCCCCCCTCTCCCCCACACCTTTTTCTTTTCTATGCATCATATAAAATGAAAGTTCTTTGCAATATAAATTTGGAGTTGGCAGGCGCTAGTGATGGAGGTAGTGGGCATTTAATTAGTGAATGAATTGTATTCTTATGGTGTGACCATTGGACCTAAAATCCAAGCTGTAGTGCTTTATTTTAACTATATGAAATGACTGGGTACCACAATTTTGTATGCAGAAAACTATTTTTAAGCACTGAGTAGTTAGAAACCAAAAGAAAAAAAAAATACAGATTGAGATAGAGCCAATTTCATGTCTCAAAGCCCTGTTGAAGAAGGTTCCTTGAGATGGGATATGTCATGCTGAAGGAAGAATTATTCCAGTAAAGATTTTTTATTATCTGCATGTAGTCAACAGATACAGTCGGGATGACAGCATGAATGTATCAATAAAAATATTTTGGTACCCACAAACTTGTAACACAATAAGCATGAATATTACAGTGTTATTACAATGTTGTTTTTTTATATGTATACATGTATGTGTAAGTTACGTATTTATTATTCAAGGATTGTAGGAAAAATACTTATTATTTGTTTCATACTGTCCTGCGGATTGATTTTATATATGGTACTAAGAAGGACAGACATAATGACACTCATCTAAGTGACTGAGCAGAGACACAGAGGAGCCATGTGCAAAATAATGGTAAGATGGTGTTCACTAGGAGGTGGAAGAAACCTGCTGAAGCTGGTTTTAAGGAAAAAGTGATCTGTCAATAGCCTTTGTGACATAATCAATGCCACCTTCGTGTTGAGAGAAGTAAGTGCAGCTTGTAATAAACTTTTCTGAAGTTTTCTTCCTCTGACTGTTCTGAAGAAGCTGTAATATCTGCCATCCTTTTCAGTCTGTAATGAAGGAGTAAGAGTATATGAGCTTAAAAGGCCATCAAAATAGCAGGGAATTGTTGCCATGAAACATGGATTCTCACTAGCCTTTTCTACATCTCAAGGAGAATGCAAAGAAGATGATTGTTTTATAGGAGTTTGATGTCAGAACTGGATTTTTACAAATCTGACACTGGAGACAATGGGTCTGGATTTGTTCCTACCAACACAGACACTTTTCTGAGGCACTTCCACTGAGCTTTTTGTAACTGTAGGGCCTTCTTCTCCTTGACAGGAAAAGATAGGCACTTACAGAGAGTAATTCTCACCACCCAAGGTCAGAATTGCCCTCAGAAGGTTCCTGTTGTTGCATGGACCTGCCTGCGTGGGATGTGATTCCTGATGCACTAAAAAATGTCTAAGGTGAATGTCTAAAGGAAGGTTGGGTGGATCCAGATTGACCACTTTTGCCTATTTCCAAAGAGCAAAATGATTCAGAGACAGTAGCTGCATCTATCTATCTATATACAGTATAAACATAAAAGAAGTTACACTACTGGTCACTGCTTGTATGGTGACCTCCCATGTCAGCAACAAATATATGTTCTGAAGAAGTCCATCTTACACCAGCAATAAGCTGATCACTGGTAATTATGAAAGAAACTAGATGAATAACCTTATTGATTAGCTCTGAAGGGGAGCTTGCAGCAAGGTACAGCATGGGCTCTTATATTTTGATGTGTGGCTGAAACACTCAGAGTTCGCTTAGCCATTGAACAGTCTGCTTTAAAGGCTGCCCTCTGAACAAAATAAAAGGACAGAGCAGGTTAAATCATGCTATGCCTGTTTCAAGAGACCTGCCTGTTCCAGGAATATTGCACCTGCATTATTGAAGAGGGTTCTGCTGTGACGTCTCTCTTTAGTGCACATCAGTGAGATTTTAGCCCATAATGTCAACTAAAACGAAGCGAATAGTAGGAAAAATGTTCCGCGAATATTTGCTCAAAGTGGAAAGTGGATTTCAATTAGACCATGTTTGCAATGCTTTCACGTTTGCTTTCCAGGAACATTTGAGTGCTCAAGCTTTATTAGTATGAATAACTCATGAAAAAGTGAATGCAAGCTCAAATATTCACCAAAAGCAGATTTTGAAGAGAAAATTCACTGAAGAAGTGTGTGACTAATTTTGAATAAGAAGTACATCTGAGAATTTTACAATGTTACTATTTCTTTGTGGGCAGTTTGCAAAGAGAAATAAAGGTAACATCTGTGGAATAATTTTCAGCAAATAAAATGTTCACTCAGCTCTAATGTAAAAAACCTCCCAGTGTCACAGTCATTTCTGTAAGGATAATATTCAGTGTTTCTGGTTTGTTATGAGATGAAATTCTTACCATGTCGCCTAGGGCATGTTTCATAGAGGTTCAAGCACCTAGGGCTCCCATGGACTTAAATAAAATTCGAGATTGCTTGGTACCCTCAGGACAGGATCCCTAATCACTAATTCTTCTTAGTTTATATTTTCCTGCTGTACTTATTATAGGTTACACTTTTTGAAAAATATGTCTACTCTCCCACTTGTGTCATCTTAGAGATTTTTTCCTGATGAGCTAGGTGAAATGTACAGCATTTAATTATGTTTTTTATTGTGCATATTTTTTATTTCATGTGCTTCCTTATGATATTATATAGAACTCCATTCAAGGTAAAAAAGGCTGCAGGGAATTTGCTGGATCATGGTGTCACAACTCACTATGGGCTGGCATTTTATTTCAGTGGGACTCCATAGAGTTCAAGAAACTATTTTATATAAGCAAGAGTATCATCCCCGACTTTAATTAGAACACAATTCTTGCAGCTAAGAACAGAGATCTTAGAAATGAGAAGAGCTTCACAAAATAAGTATTATTGATTGCAATCCTAGAGTATCAGGGAAAGAAACCATATCTGAATATGAATTTTCAGAATTTCCCCTTCTCCAACTCATCAACTACTTCCTTTTACTCTCTCATTCTCTTTATGATTCCTCCTGTCCTCTTTCACAAGGGGAGAAGAAATTATATTACCATCTCCTACTGCTACCTTTGATATAGATGGTAAGACAAGGGGCTTCTCATCTCCTGCATGTCATGCTTCTACAGCTATATACACAGCAAAAAGAAAAAAAAAAATAGAGAAAGAACAATACTTTGTCTTTTACTTAATACCATGCACAAAGAAAAATTATCAACATTCTGCTTAGTGCTCCAGTGTGAACTAAATTATGCGGACTTAAAAATGCAAAGATGAAGATGAATGAAACTATCTCTTGCTTAGCGATCAAATATAAAATAAACATTTGCCTAAAATGATTGCTGTTGCTTAATATGTTTTACAAGAAATAAGATACTCTATTGTAACATTTCTCAGAATATATAATGCTTTGTTTTTCTACAGTACTATTTTGCTGATTGTTAAAATATTAAAATAGATCATTTTTGCCAGTTCAACAGCAATTTCTTTATATAAACAAATGCTTCTAAATACGATAAGAAGGGATATATTAAATTGGTTAAAGCACAAACCATTAGTGAGCCTCACAGAAAAAAATCTGCAAATGTGAAAACAAGAAGGGAAGAGTACAATGCACATAGTAATTATCGTAATTCATCAAATCATAGCATATCTGCTAGCACTGAAATTATATTACCTAAAGAGCAAAGGCATTTTACATAACCTGAAAAATTCTTTGCTTTGCTATAGTATGAGGTACAAGTAATTCATTTTATCTCCCATATGAAACATATATGCATGATCTCTCTAAAGACTGTGTCCTATTTGCTGTTGAATATAGCTCTTATAATTCCAAAATAAACTCTTCCAAGGAGAAAATCAGAAAACAACTACTTGAAACCCCCCTTTTTTTTTTTTATGTTTTAAAATGTAATGGCAGTACTAAAACTCATATGTTATAGTAAGACTTGATTAAAATATGTTTAAGTACGCATGCAATAATGAATAAACTCCAGTCCTGCAAATTTCTGCACACAACTGTTCTCCTGTGAAGACTCACCAATCGGAGTAAATCCTGGAACCTTCTTATCTTTTCTCAAAGGATTATGAACTTCAATAATTTTTAGTGTCCACCTAAAACTGCAATAAAATTGGCTTCTAACTTAAATTTCTTTGCTTGTCAACATATTTCTTTAAACGATGTTTGGAAAATTCCTTCTTCCAGTAAATATACTGATCTTTCAATTTTAATATGCATTCATCACTGATGTTAGCTTTATAAAAATCAAAGGGAAAGATAAAAATATATGCAATAACGCTGGATAAGGTCATTCAGGTACACGAACTATTAAAGTGGACATGTACTACACAATGTATTTTGTATGTCGAAGTGTAGGTCTAGAACATCTCAACCCCCCAGATAAGGTGAACTAGAGAAATTCAGATCCTGTGTTTCTCACTTAAAACCTGAAGTGAACTAAAATGGAATTGAAGACTTTGCTTTCTATTTTGCTGTTCATTAATAGCTTCAGTTTACCTCTTGCTATTATGATTTTGTATAGAAAGTCATTGGCTTCAGGGGGGGTTCTCTTGATTTATACCAGTGTAAGTAAAAGCTCATATTGGCTTTTTTCTCTAACTGAAGATGTTGCCCATGAGATGTGTCAGCATAATGACTCAGGAAAATGAAGTCATAGACCAGACAAGGCTCCCAGAGAATGAGTGGCCTTGCACACTTGACTGGTCCCCACATCAGTGTGCACCGATCCTGCCATGACGAGGACTACCTGGGGAGGTGCCTGACACTCTCCATGCCCTCTCAATCTCCTTTGTGCAGCAACAAGGGTGATAACTGTGTTGTGGGCATTTGTCCTCAAAGAGTGCATTTCTCATACAATAAGCTATTGACTTTCAGTAATTGCAAGCTTATGGAAGATTTTTTATTTGTGTGCTGGAGATAAAAGATCTCTTGTCCCAATACCACAGCCTTCCAGAATGATTAAACTGCAACACTGAAAAAGACAAATTTGGTCCCCTTTTCTCAACTTTCTAAGCAGAGTATCGGTATCTGCCTACATAATCAAAGAAACAGCATATAGAAATTTATTTTACAGTGGGACTTGTACCACAAAACTGTGAAGCAGTTTGTTAATGATCATTTGTCAAGTTTTAAGTCATAACTGGATGCTAATAAGGGATATTAAGAATGAAGAATAAGAACATCTGATTAATAGCTTTACCTTTAAACACAATTATATAAAAAATTATTAAAACTTTATAAAATCAATAGTTTTGAAAGATGAATTTGACCAGTTATATTCCTTGCTTGAAATGTAACAAAGACACCTCGAATTATAACATCCTTTGCACAGTGGATGTCATATTATGTTTTTTGGTATTTACGTCAATTTAGTATTTCACGTATTATTAATAATTCCTCATTACATAAAATTATTACTAAACTGGCAATTAAGTGAATGTGAAGGATCCATATGCTAAAGTGTTTGTAACATTTCAATTATGAACTTCACATCAGATGTCTTCCAGTGTACATCAATAACATTAATGAACAATCTTTTTGCCAAAACCACCCAAATGAGTTCCATTACTGTATTATATTTTCACAGAGTCTTGGCTACATCTTCATAAATATTTAGATATTGGTTTCAGGGAGAATCAGGTAGCCTACTTTCTTGAACTGTAGCAAAAAAAGGTTTCTTCATATTCCAGTAGTTATCAAATCTAGCCATAAACATTTCCTCTGAAGTTAAATTCTTATTTCAACCTGTCTTCATCAACTTGATTTTATGCTTGATATTTTTCTATGCATTTATAGTTCCTCCTCATAATTTAAACTAAAATAATTTCCTAAGTCAAGGATGCTTCCCTCCTCATGTCTGCTTACAACGACAAGTCTATTCTTCTGAAGTAAAATAAATATATCTCAGAAGGTAATCTGGAAAATTTATGTACTATAAATCATAACAGCATCTTTATTTCTTTCTTGTAGCTTGTGGACCACATAGATTAACTGCTGTCTTTTCTGTAAAAGCATAAATCAAACATTGATTGAAAGATAAAGATTAAGAAAAGTAATAACTGTATAAAACAGACAAATACTGCCAGAACAAAACTCTGCTGTGGATTTTTCCTACCAAAGACATCAAGAATGCTGCAGCAAAGCAAAGCGCATTAGTAAGATTAGTTAGCTTCAGAAACACTTCTCCCTTTATCCTTGGCTTCCTGGTTTAGTCCACCCTGGACCTCTGTTTTTTGTTCCCCCTTCACTTTGAATGGGAGGGATGTGCCACTACTGACGTGGCCCACATCCTGCCTTGCTGCATTGAGGAAGGTTGACCAGTGGTCATTGCCAGACAGTGTTGATTAGACACCGGATGTATGATCCTCTCACTTGCTCCTCTTTAAAAATAACATACTCATGTATGCTGCTCCATTACTACTGCTGTGGGTACAAAGATGAAATAAACAAACAGTGGAGTATGTGTTCAGTGATGATGATGCATAAGTCTATCTCCATGTTCATATCCAAAAGACTTGACTGATATAGTAGCATGAGCTTGTAATGCTTCCGTGACAAGAGATAGTAGCAAGTGGAGAAGCACTAACATCTACATTTATCCCAACATAGCATGACTTATCATGCTTGAATGAGGTCTCTAACAAGGACTCAATACAGAAAAATGGAATTGAACTTGCATTTATTTTTTGACTGAGGGTTTTAGGATTTTGACAAGCCCCTTATCACTGTGATCAAACTGTGCTCTGTGCATTTGCAATTTATGCCCTTTCATCTCTTCCAGAAAGCTTATGCAGAGGCAGGGGCAATCACCTGACACTACTGCCCTGGAGCCCTTACCATGCTGATATTACGCTGTATAATCCCACTAAGTCTCTTAGCATAAGGGCACTTCATTCTTCCCTTTTTCTAACTGCAAACAGGTCTATGCTTGGAAAATAAATCAAATGTTGCTGAAAAAATAGCCTAGATATCTGGAGTAGTACAAAACAGATGGGATCTGGGGGAGAAGAAAAAAATCTTCTACCAAATTATGAGTTTGTTCGGTTGGGAGTAGGGAGTTTTGCTTCTCCCCAGGGCCAAATCTACAGTAGTCACTTACTCTGCAGTTAAGCTACTTTTTTTTTTTTTTTTTTTTTTTTGTATCATATGCTGTCATTCTAGCTATGGACAGAATACTGTGCCTTTGTCAACAAAGTGTCACAGAACAATTGAATTCCAATAAACTGTTTTCTTGGAGAAGATAATTCACTTTTATGAAAAGACTTTGGCCAGGATTTCCACAAATGAATAGAGATTGTAAATGACTCAAATTCTAGATATGTAGCATAAGTTTTCTAATCTTTCTGGCTGGATTGTGAGGAGAAAGTGAGTAAAAACATATCTTTTCCACGTTATCTCTTTTTAAGCTCTCTTCCATTGAGAACTCCAAAATGAATATATACAAAATCATTCACAAGTTTGATTTTTCTCTTACTTCCTCTAAAGATTCATTAAATAAACAATTTTATATAAACATTTCTCTGGACATGATGACAGAAGGCACCTCCTGTCCCTTTTGAAGTGGGAATGTGACCTTTGGAGACTAATTTGAATTTTGGGTTGGCTGAATGGTACCCATTTGCAGCCACAGCTACAGACCAGAAAGAACATCTCCTCTGCCAAAGATCTTCCATCATCTTTTTGTCAGACAGGTTTGAAACTAACAGTGCTGGGTAGTTTGGGAAAGGGGAAAAGGGCAAATCAATCTGGCTTGCCCGGAGGGGTTTTGATATTTGCATGTCGTCCATCTGTTTTACTATCTTCAATATCCTGTCTCATCCTCCCTCTTTCTTCTCAACCTATGGATGTCTCACATAGCCACCCATTCATACACTGATCTGCCCTCCAACTTTGCTCTTTCATGGTCAGCTGTTGCTTGCCCATGGCATGTTGCTTGCCTTTATCTCTGTCCCTTTCCTGCTCATAAAACTTCTCTCTGTGCTGAAAACAGGTTCTTCTTCACTTCTGTCCTTCCTCTAGTGGCCTGACTCTTCCAGTCCAGTCCCTTTTGGCTTCAAACACATCTGCCCTACAATGTCTTGCTGGATTCACAACAATTTTTTCTTCAATCTCTCATTTTTTTTCTCCCTCCAGTACCTTCATATCCTATACACATCTATGTCATTTGTAGCAATTTGATGCAATGTATCTGTCAAGTCTTATGAAACAAGTGTGAACATAGGAATAAGATCAAAAGAAAATGGGCACATTTGGGATTTTTATGTGAATAGCAAGTATCCCCAAGGAAAAGAATAACATGGTTTTAAAATGACCTAGAAATACTGTCTGTATGGTTGTAGTAGTAGAAATCACAAAGGAAAGTATAAAAATGAAAGAAGTGATATGAATTCTTATACAGTACTACTATATAAAGGATACTATCAAAGATGATCTACAAATTAGGCTGATTCAGACTTGGCTATAATCAGTATGTTATTTTTAGAAATAAAGTACTGAAAAGACAAGGCATCCATTTCTGATAGTTGAACAAAAGATATTGACTTGTTAGAGCAGGTCAACATTTCTATTGCGATTAAAAATTAAAGGTAACATTTTGATAAGAGACCCAAATTAGTGCAACTAAAAGCAGTACGGTTTTGCTATGCTGTACAGGAGTTTCATGGTCATGTTTCCAATTATAAACTCATCTTTGCATGGGATGTGCTGCAGCAGGAGCTTTCTTCCCAGCAAAGGAAAGCAGAGTATCATGGGCATTCTGGGAGGTTATATACTGACTAGGAGGTACTATAGGAAGAGGGCCCAACCCCAGGGAACAGGTGGAAAATGAGGCAACTGAAGAGGAATGGCGCGCAAGGGTGTTCCAACTGACATATTTGGGTTATCAAGTGTGGAAGGTTTTTAATTAGAATTTAAGTAGTCTCATAAAGCACAGTTCTTGTGACATAGTTCTATATTAAAACAAATATATATATATAAATATATATTTTTTGGAAATATTTAAAAAAAAAAAAAAAAGAATCAATTTGTCCTTCATATTTTATCTATCTATTTATTTACTTATTTATTTTTAGTCTAGTTCATTATAAAACATATTTGAGAAAAGTTAGTGTTCAAAAAATCTAGCCTGAAAAGCTGACAGCACCAGGTAGGATTTTGGTAATCGGTTAAATAAGCAGTCCCACAAGATGGAGCTGCCCTCAAGTGACTTTAGCTTACACATTGAACCTTTCCAAGATTGCAAATAGTTTTGCAAACCAAAAACTCAACTACCTTGCATGTTCTCAGTTCTGCTTCTCAGCATGTAGCCAGAAAGAAGACCAAATTTTAGAAAGGTGAAATAAGGCTTCAGTATTTTCATTCTAAGACTAGAAATATAAGAGTTTTAAATGAGGTTACAGAGGATTAAAAATAAAGTAAATATTTTGCTAGCATCATAGCTTGTAAATTCCTGGGACATAACAGAATGTGGCAAAATACCATGAAATTATACAGGTATAAGTAATTCCATTACTGCGTTGAAGTGAACTGTCTCCTGGACTAACTAAATTTTCTTCTTTCAGTGTACTTCCAGACACTCAGCAGACATAATCCTATCCTTTACTGCAGCAAGCCAGTCTTTGATGAGAGATCAATGAATGTGCATACGGTATGCTCTTTGACACACAAACACACACACACACACAAAATAATGCAGAGAGTAATTTTTCCAAAACAAAAGCAACTTTTCGCCTCACTCACCCCACTGATTTCACCAACACCCAACACGGAGATTAGGAAATCTATGGCAAATGTTCATGGCTTTTCTGACTGCCAATAGTTGATTCATGGTTTATTGTGTAGACAAAATGTTGATGGAATTTTTCCAGGTCCATCCTTTTCAAAATAAGAAAATATTCATGGTTCATACAAGACTGATGTTTTCTTTAGAAGCTAGGTAAACCACAGGGCCTTTGAATCTGTGAGAGGTAAATGACAGTATTGCTGTCTTTATCCTGTATCTTTTTAGAATGTTAAATATTTAAGTATTGTGTTTGTTGTTGTTGTTGTTGTTTTAACCTTTGTGAAATGGAATAAAATATTTTTTCCATTAAAAAGTCAGTCTTTGTTTTGAAAAACCCTTGGCAGTGTTCATAGATATATCAATATTTTCTGACTCCTGATGAAGGTAGTAAACTATTCTCAGAAACAACTGTGACAAATATGCCTTTAGCTTGCTGAAAATACAACTAAATCATCTAGTGCTGGTAAACTCTAGTCAACTCCACCATGTTAACTGTTCCATTTGCTCCTTAATGTATCTCAAATACCATTCTCATTCTTTCTGTTACTTTTCATTTGAATCTATTCACTGTTGTCGATATTTAATCCCTTCAGTAACAAAGCATCTGGGAGTACCCCCAAAAAACAACCTGGGACACCAGTGTGCAAGATGCTGTACAAAAGCAGGATACACTGTCCAGGGAGTATATGACTATACAACAGATTAATTAGAACAGGGAGTACAGGGAAGAATTGTGTAACATTGATGAGTATAGTAGGATAATAATTCACCCATTAGCAACTTGAATGTGGTCAAGGTTGTTTTTTGGTATCCCAGCACAAGAGTTTAACAGTGCAATTTGAGGGTGGGTAGTGAGTATACAGTGTAACCCAAGGGCAGTGCTGGACAAAGTTCTGATTTAGCCATGCTAAGCTTGAAAAAAACTACTTCCAGGAGGAAGGATATTGTAGGTGATGTGAAAAGTTGCATGAAAGCACAATGTTACTCTGCCTTTGGCACTGAGGACTATCTTGTCCTGGCCCTGAGGTGACAGGGCTTTAAGGTGTTGCATGGGCTCACTGGCTTCCAGCAGTTTTCACCTGGAGACCTTTGCAACATTCTTTGTTGGGGGCTTGGAGATGCATGTATTATTTTTGGTGCTTGACCAGTGGTCTCAAGTGAAGCCTGGTTTGTGCATTATCACTCTGAGAGCTGCCAGATATATGCATACGAAAAAGTATTCTTTAGATGAGCTCTCCTACCCACCCCCAGCATCAACTTTTCCCTTTCTGAGAACAAAATTTATTTTTTTTTTTACTTTCCCTATTCTACTTATAATCTTATTAGCAAAAAACATCACCCAGTACATAAAGAGACTTCTGAAAGCATGATGGCAGCCTGGTAGCCACCACTGATTTTCGTTTCTAATTAATTCCTGTTTCCACTGTAAACAAGCCCTAGTTTTATATTCAATTAGAAAGTACAAAACTGGATATGTCCAAGGTGCTCTCTTATGCACTGACATAAATCCTTGGATTTATGTAGCCCTGTCACACAACAGGATCCTTCAGATCTTCCTCACTATTCCAGCAGCCCAAGATGAGAATTTAATCAATGAGAATCAATTCATAGCCCAGCTTCCCTGCAATCTGTTTTTCAGTATATCTGATGCAACGACAGTTTGTCTTTATAAAAGTGTGATCCTCATTCCCAGGAGCTGCTGGGTGGAGGAAACAACAGAGTTTCTCCTTTACCGTTGCTACAGGATGTCTTGGCAACTGTGGTTCCCAGCTTCGCAGGTGCAAGAAGTAACTCTTATCCCTCTCTTTCTCCACAGGGAATGTTTTTTCCATTCTTTCTGGAGGTGGGAGCAGGGCACTGAGGAGGATCATCAGCTAAAATCTGCAGGAGAGCTAAATGAAAAAAGGAAAACCTTTCATGAGAAATTGTAACTGAAGGTGAGAGGACTCTTCCTGAGGAAGGGAAGGAGGCCTTTTTACCTCCCTCACATAATTTTTATTTAAACTGACTGGAAAACCAAACTATGGCACATCACACTGACTTTTAAGTCAAAATCACTGTAATCAGCATGAGTCACACATCACATACACCTTCCATATATATTTTAGCAACGAAAGTGGTAAGGGTAATGTCAACAGAGATAGAGTTAACTGTAAGCAGGTACTAATATTGAATACACTTCTTTCCTTTGCGAATGGCTACTTTGGCTGCAAGTCGTAATGATGTTTTTCTTTTTATGGAATCGATGAGTCTGGAGAAGCAGACCACAGAGTAACAAATCGGGACTTACCAGAGGCAAAATAAAATATGCTTGATGGACTCCTGACAGAAATAAACAGTGTAAATCAACTTTATTAACCACTCAGACATGGAGGGCAGCTGCTGTAAGTCCCCAGCGTAATAGCAGAAAACTGAAGACAAATACTGTTTGGAAACTACAGAGGTAACGCTGCCGGCTCTCATAAGGCACGTCACTCCCACTCGCTCGCTCTCCTGCTCTGCAGCCTGCCCAAAGGCACAGGGGAAACGACAGCTTCTGTCATCCTGCAAGATGGCCTTGTGCTGCAGGTGACAAATTACAAAGGCAAAGGACTCGACTCCTGTTCCCTCACTGCAAGTTGCCTTTGCCTATGTGTGATTTCTCTTTTGATCCCTAGTATGCACCTGCACCTAGAGCCCTGTTAAACAAGGAGATAGGTTTACTCTTCAGCCTTCATTCAGTCTCCTAAAAGCGAATGTCAAGGCACTATGAAACTGGATAGTGTTATCTTCCCCACTGCATTTATTGCACCGGGAGAGTCTACAGGTAAATGGAGATACGTGAGACCTGTTGGGTATATGAAAGGACACAGTTAAACTAAGTAAAAGCTAAGCTAATTAAATGTAATTAAATTTAATTAAGTTAAATTAAACTTCCAATTACACTGTTCACATTGAAAACAATTCTATTTTAAGAGCCTTTTATTAGTTCTAAAATTTTCCTATTTGTTGTTCACCTCCTCTGACCTTTGCCTGCAGTATATGCCTATCTCAGAGGAAGACCTTTCCCTATCTCCCCATCCCAATGAACACCTAGAAAGCTACTGTCTTCCCTTGGATATAACTGTAAAATACTGGAATAACATGAGGAAGCTTGCCCTCAACTACACATACTGTTTTATTTCTATTATGTTACAACAGTTGAGGAAAGCTTGAAATGAGCTGGCTTTGCTGCAGAGGCTATAGTCACTATCATTTCCACGGGCATGTTCATCCACTTCAAAGTGAGGGCAAGTCCTTTTTTAGATTAGAGTTTCCCCTTTATAGATTTATTTCTCGTTGACTCTATAATTATACAATTAAAGCTAATATAGGTAATTTAAACATTTAATTTATTTAATGGCATTGAAGAGAGTGCTTAAGGTCAGAGGAGATCTGAGGTCCTAGAGACTTGCTGAAGTCATGATTCATGAGTGATTTCCAGCCTGTGGTGATAGTTAGCTGGGTGACATTGGAGGATAATGACCAAAGGTCTGAGAGAGACACTGCCTGGAAAGCATCTGCTGCCAGAGGTGCAAAAGAAATCTGGGAGTCTTGCACATGTGAAAGCAATATATTTTCAATCTTATTTTAAAACAAAAAGAGATGAAAGTCCTACTTCTTTATTATAAGGAACTCTCACCAGAAATATTTTATTTTGTTTTGCATGTAGAAGATATCAAAATAATCCATTTATAGCTGTAACACAGAGGGTCTGAGGTCTGCAGTCCTTGTGAGGGATGGCAGTATTTAAATATTAATCACACCTTTTTGATGAAGAAAGAAATTATACTTTAGATATCACTGCTCTAACATATCTTGGAGATTTTGCCAGAGGTAGAAAGGTACATGGCTTCCTGAAAACCTGGCATGTTTTCTGGAGCAGCAGCTTACAAAAGCAGACCAAAAGTACAAAGGAAAACATTCATCCTATAACATTAGAGCCTCTGAAGGACTATGCATTTGCTAATGAAGTGGAAGTACATTAACAACGTGAAAGATGAAAACAAATGTAAGCAAATAAATAAACTCTCATAATCCAAAAGTTAAGCCAGATAAATTCATTTACATTCTACTGAAATATATTCCATGGATAGAGATCATCACATGCAGTGAGGAATGCCTGCTCAGGGTACTTCCCCTCTTGTGTTTGTATCTCTCCCTATTCCTACAAAATATCTCTGCACTTGTATCTCAGAGACGGTTGACATCCATGGTGAGGTAATGATGCCAAAGACAACTGCCTGCAACATCTTCCTGCAGAATGCCACCAGAGGAGTATGAAGTGAGTGCTTGTGCTCTTGTCCTGCAGTGTCTGCATTGCCTTCCTGTGAGAAATGTGCAAGGAAAAGTTTCCCATCAACAAGCCTGGGCTCTCAGAATTACAGGTGCTCCAGCCTGGCCCATTACTACAGTCTTGTTCCTCCTTGCTGGACTGTGTCCCAAAGACAAGGGTATGTGGGATCAGCTGTGCCATTTGTTTGCCCTAATTTGTTCTCTGCCACGCTCTTCTGTGAAGGACAAGAGCCTACACAGGGTCTGTGTCTTATATCATGCCCAAAAGCAGGTTAGACTTATGCTCTGGTGAATTGTGAAGGAGAAGAAATTTCTACCTCAAGGGCCTTTGGCTGAGGAATCCTACTGATGCACAAGGAGTTGGACACCGCAGCTTTGAAAACCCATGTTTCCGAAAATGCCTGGAATCCCTGTTTAAGACATGCAGGAGTGGTCTGGACTCTGTGACAAGGAAAAAAAAATGTATTCAGTGTGGGAGAACAGGTCAGACCCCTGCAAGAAAGATGACTTTTCTGGAGTCCCACAGGTCCATGAAGTCTGTATTAAACCTGTACTACCTTTTAAGTCCCTCTAACACTATCCCTCAGAAATCTTTTTTTTTTTTTCCTCAGGCAACCTCAGTATCCCTCTGAAATGACATAACCTACTTGACAACGTATCAAAACACATTGCACACACATTTGCTCTGTGAGTGCACTTAACCCATCAGGACGACTTGTCTTTGCTGCATGACCTGGTAGAGGATGTTGGCTCTTAAAAACAAAGGTGATGTTATTTGAAAGGGGTAACAGAGCACCCATCTGCCCTGTTGAGCCACCTGAGATGTATTATGGCTTTCCCTGCACTCCCAGGATTTGTCTGGTGGCCTAGTCCTGGAATATTTTTTTTCTTCGAGGATCCCAGTAATTTAATTTGGATGCATGGAATAACTCTTACCATGTACCTATGGGATTCTGTATCAGCTAATTTGGGAGTGGTACAGTATTCAATCAGCAGAGTCTTTACTAAGTCTATTTGAAAGTTCCCTGCTAGAGAACATCATAAAAATTGACAGGGGGTGGACTTTGTGGGTTGTTTTTTTTTCGACAGTGCTTTTGTTTTACAATGAAGGAATGTGCTGAACTAAAAGCCTTTCAGTCTTAGGTGTATCAGTTCAGAACATAAATTAAGAAGTTTGCCATAATTTATCACATTATCTTGACGATTTTACTGTGTAAAATCAAAATAGGAGAAACTGGTAGAAATTCAGATTTTCTTTCCTCAAAACCAGTACAAACTTAGGCAAGTCTTTGCTAGAACTGGTTGCAATAAAATAAAACAATAAAGAAAAGTAAAATAAAGTAAAAGTAAGATGGAGGCCATGGCCATGCCTACCAAACTCAGCATCTAACTTTTTTATTATGGTCTAGTATTATCCAGCCCATGTTGTCATAGCCACTTTTTGGTGTGCAGAAGAGCCTGAGACACGGCATCAAGGACATCCTGATGAAGATTAATATCCAGGGGAGGGTTGGGAGTGGGGTGGGGTTGGGGTTGAATGTTAATAAAAGAAAAGAAATCCAAAGACTACACTGCCAAGAAGACATTCATCTGCAAACTCAAGGGAATATCAAGCTCTGCATTGGCAGTTTAAAAAAATGCAACTTTTATGTATAGGAAGAAGACACCTTCACCCCTAAACAACTCTCCCTTTTCTTAAGCCTAGAAAGGGATAGGAGAAAACATTAACATAAAATCATGTAAAGATAAATAAGGGAAAAAAGTGAAAATTTTGGCTGATATGTGGCAATGTTCATTTCTATTGTAACAAAAAAAAGAAAATGTAGCCAATGGTGATCTCTAGATTGCAGCCTGTAGTGCTGTCCTGGCCATAATGCTTCTAGCAGAGGTGCGCAGAGAAATTTAGTAGGTAGGCTTTGCGTTGGGCAGAGCTGTCAGCAGAAGCAGAGCGCAAATATGCTTTTCTTATGTAGGCTTTCGTATTATGCCATTTACTAGTATCCTTGCAACCTGGATTATATAAGAGAGGTTGTTTTGGGGGGCAGGGGAGGAAGGAAGAAAGAAGAAGAAAATGAGAAATCTACTGCCTTTTCTTTAGCTTGCATTCCCCATTCCAGAGTTTCTTAACTGTGTCTACATAGACATGTCTTTCTTTTTGGTGTTTCATTTTGTTTTTTGTTTGATATCTTTATTTTTTCATCAGTTTCTCTTCTCCCTGGTGCAAAGTATATCAGCGATTTCATTTAAAGACATCTGTGGGAGGTCAGAGGACTTGCAGCCAGTGATAATATTTATCCAAAAATAAAGAGGAGCAAACAAGGGAAGACTTGTCACCTGAAGGCTTCAAGGTCACAGAGTAATTTGGAAGCCAAGTCTGTGCAAGTGTACCATAGTTTACATTTGCCTGTGCTTACCTCTCTTCCCCCTCCCCCAACACACAAAAAAAAGTAATACAAAATAAATAGTATAGGTGTGTGTTGGGAAAACACTTCCAAACGTTCCAAGGAAGTGGAAAGACACAGTGGCCTTTTTAGGGTGCAAAAGTAAGAATATAATATGTTAGGTGATGTGAGATTATGTGACAGATTTGCAAAAGAAAATATGAGCATTTTGGAAACAGAATGAGTTTTCTCTTCAACAGCCCCAGCCCTGATATTTAACCTGTGACTGACAGGACATAGCCAGAATGGCTACCACAAACAAGAATCAGTAGTCAGCAGACACGACTGCTCTTCTGAGTAATGTTTGTCCTTTCAGAACAGGACAGGGCAGCCTTAGCAAAATGAAGAGTACAAACGTACAGAAGTGGTAAACTGGTAAACCTGTATGTGACTGTGCTCTGCCTATGAACTGACAGCACCCTCTTGCAACTTAGTTTTCGCTGGGGTATGTGGCAGAATGTATTCTCTTCAACAGAGTTCCACAACACCCACAGCTCCAAAAATTATCTTTGGGATCTCGATCTGCTCTCAGAACTTAAACTGAAGCTCTTACAAGTGCCCTGCTGCATACTGCACACAGAAACAGCAAGGGCACAGAAGCCCAAGACCTTTCAGGACCCTGTGTATTGAACTATGAAAGGCTGGATCCCATTCCAACTTCTCCTGCAATAGCTGTACAATAAGATGGCCAGAAATGTCTGTGTCCAAGCAGACCCTTGACCATCACAGTGCATTATGGCCAAATTCCTCTGTGTTCATATTCAGGCACACCTTTGAGCTGTTAGCAGAAGATCCTACCACCTGCCATACTGCACAGCATACTCTTGGCAGCTCTCTGTCAGCTTGAATCTCATCAATATAACTGTACTACAAGAAATCTGCACTACCTGAATTGTGAGCCTCTGTTTATGCTCTCAGTTGATACCGTGTCTCTTATGCCAGCAGTTGAACTTCCCACATTTACTCTTCCTGCTGTAAAAGAGCCCTTTGGAAGAAAAAATATCTGCATGGTAGTTCAGATTCCTTGCTTGCTTCTCCGTTACATGCAGATGCATCAGGCTGTTCCAGCTATCAGCATAGCAGCCCTGCCCCATTTACTTTACATTTCTTTCTACATGCAACCCACTCCTCCTCATATGTCCTATGCCTAGCAACTATTCACCTAAATAGCCCTTATTTTCCACTTAGATATATCCATGCTTGGCTAAGGAGGTAACACTGGACATCCTTAAGCATCCACCAGCCAAGTTTTTAAAGTTTTCATGATTTGAGCTATTCCTCAAGACCATGGAGTGGAAACCATTAGCCTAAAGTTATGCACAAATAATTTATATGCGGTTGTGCACAAAGCAACATAAAACTTAACAGGTATAGGTTAAGTTTCCCACACTACATCAGTACACCTTTAATTTACTCTTTTGGAACCTGAACTACTTCAGCAAAGTGATGAACAGCATACAACAGGGAATTTCAGGACTAAATGTTCATCTGTTCTTGAGATAGCCAATCTCCCTAGGTATGCATGTGCTTTTTAGCTAAGAGAGGTTATTCGTTTCACTCCCAAGATGGACGTAGTTTTGGAGAGGGAAAGGAGGAAGGTTGTTCCTGCCCATGGCAGGGGGTGGAATTAGATGATCTTTAAGGTCCCTTCCAACCCAAAACATTCTGTGAGTCTATGATTCAGCAAACTCTTGACTGAGCCTGGCATAAATCATTTCCACTCAGTAGGACTTGTTAAATTTTAAAAATCTATGCCTTGGATTACTGTATATCAACACAATTTCTCTTTTAAATTTGCCCAGACTCTTTACACTGTTGCTTTATGATAAGGTGACTCAGACCTAAAAATGCCTGTTTCCCCCAAAATATTGAATTCCATTCCATGGCTTTTACCAGTATTCTGATAAACTCTGGTGATTTTAGAATAACTTGAAACCACTGAATTTTATCATTATGTAGCATATTCTCAAAATTTTATTGCATTCACCTCTAGAATATACTGCCATCCTATCACATATATATGGAGAAAGTCTATACCATCTTGGCTGCAACTTTTAAAATAAAGCTTAGCACTTATAGATCTTAATTTAACCTCTGCAGAAGCCAGTGGAAAAAAAATAAACATAAACATAAACATAAACATAAGCATAAACATAAAAATCTTGCTTTCCAGATTGGGCCATATGAAGACCCATACAATCCTTGTTGTGTGTAGCATTCAGAGCCACGTGAACTACGTTATGCCATTTTACCAAAAGGGAAATGCAAGTGAAAAGTCACAAAGGGAAATACGTTAAAAATTATCTGCAACTTCAGGATGCACAGATTGAGACAGAAGACCTGGTTCTCACAGGAGCAGCAGAGTGTCTAAAGAGAATATTGACTTCAGTTGCAATGGCACAAACTCATCAGTTCAGATATTCTTGTTCCTTGGATCCTGAAAACCTTAAAAGACTCAATGTATGTAAAACAGTGAGCCAGTAGAAGCGATGGGATTAGAAATATGTTCTTCCTTCAGCTTTATCTTTTGTACCATCCTGCTTCCTATATTGCCAAGACATGAAAATGCTGAACTTTGACATATTACATAGAAATTCTAATTAAACTATTTCAATATTTACTGTATAAGTAGAGCATGTTATAATGCAAATATAAATTACTCTCAAGTTCTTAATAAGACAGAAGTCCTCCTTGTTTTTAATGAGCCAAAAACTCATTAAGGACTTCATGGTTCAGTCCAGTAATGTCAAAGCATGTTACATGGGTGCTAGCCATCTTCAAACTATGACTATCTGGAGTTCCTAGTGCAATATCTTGCATTTTCCAAGTATAAAAATAGCTCATGTTGGAGATTTCATATAAAAATACAAAACCGTTCAAAATTCAGTCTGATGAACAATGTTCAAGAGGCCAACCTCTCTCTTCTCCTCAAATAGTGATATATTTATCACCTCAAATAGTGATAAATAAATAAATTCCCGGGCTATTCCCTCCTGATATCTCTAAGCACAAATAACAATATAGATCAGGTGTGAGGACTTACAGTCCCATCAAATGGCCTAGAAAGACGTGGGAAGGTAGCCTGTCGCCTTTGGTTTCCTGCTGGATATCTGACTAGGCTGCCTGTTCACTATCTGGAGTGCTTTCAATCTGAACTTGTTCGAGTGGTTCAGTTTGCAGGTTGCTTATTCAATTCACCAATATAAACAAAGCAAAATTGCTGATCCTTTGTTATTAAGTTAAGACGTGCTTGCACTTTTGTTTCTTTCACGTAATCTATAACATTTATTATGGAGGTGGGGAGAAACATTGTTTCCACCTTTTCCTGCTTAAAGCCAGAATCTAAATAAATAAACTCATTGCTTATCTGGGGAGAAAAGCTATGATTCTTAGCAGAAGGGAATCAGCAATTGTTCCTGTTGCTACTCTGTTCTCTGTGAGGCACTAACATTGAGAATATATTACAGTAATGTTATGAGCATTGGAAACATCTATACCTAAAAATCAAAAAGCAGTATAATTCCAACCAAATATGAGGTTTTCATTCCTAGCTATTGTTATGCCATTTTATATATGGATGACTAGAAATAGTGAGGACTGAATAATATAGAAATAGAAGAGCTGTGTCAAAGTAAAAGGTCCTAATTATTATCCCAAACTTTTTCCCCTATGTACTCTATTGTCAGTTGATTTTTGATAGATAAAAGTTTTCCTTCCAAGAGAAGGCAAGCCTAATTTATTCCATAAAGAAACTTCTGCACTTCCAAACTTGTTTTTTAATCTTATTCCCGGAAGTTCTTATTTTTAATTATCTTAGAGTTAAGGAACCTTCAGTGATCAGCTGGAAAATTGTCAAAATTATGCTGGATTATGCAGTAAAACAGCTGAAACATGTGCCTGTTCCCCTAAAACAAGATTTAGTGTGGCCTTTTATGTTTTCAATGCACTTCAGACTATCAGGCATCTGCCTCTTGGTGGCAAAGCGGGTATTAATAATGGATGGTAAGTGTAGACCACGGTGGAGATGCCAGTGTTCTTGTGAAGACGTATTCCTCCATATTTTGCTTTCCTTTGATGAGAAGTTAAGACATTTCCCCCCTCCTGCAGTTATTTATCATCAACTTAATGCAAGAATCACATTGGGCTGCATAGCTCCGATTACGCACAAGCACAATGTTAAATGTTATGATGTGAGACATAATTTATTTCTCCAGTAATTCATTTCAGTGTTTGCGTGTGAAGATTTTGCAGGCTTCTGACTTTCCAGGCTGCAAATTCTCTCTCTCTCTTTCTCCTATTGACCACTTGTTAAATCTTTTTGTTTGTTTCCCACCTTTCCCCTGGGACCCACAGACAGACAGCCTTGCCAGATTCATTTTCTGATCAAAGCTGTTTGATTTGGTCAATTTTGCCACATTGGAGACGTTCTCTATTACAGAGATAAATAGCCTTGGGCTAACTGTCAACGAAAACTTGTAAGCTAATAAATTATTCCAATTTCTTCCTGCGGATTTCTCTGGAGACAGCCCTAGGAAATACACTTTTTGATTAGTAAATTTCTCTGTGTGTGTGTCTGGACATTCAAATGTGTCGACTTTGATTAGCACCATTGCTTTTCAAGTAGACGCTGGCTGAGGGGCTGTCAGTTGCAGGCAGCCCTGATGCATAATGCATCAACTGGGCCCGGAAGCAGGAGCCTCATCCAAGGCTGGGAAGGCGGGAAAATTGCCCCAGCAGCCCTTTGCACCCTGGGAGCAATCCAACTTGCAAACGCTTTATCGCCAGCAGACACCAGGCCCTGGACACCAGAGGAACCTCAGGAGAGGGAGAGCAGTAGGAGCGAGGGAGGGAGCAGAGAGTAAGGCAGCTTGCTGCCACCACCTCCACTTCCGCGCTCCCCCCCATCCCCACAGAATTGCTTCCTCCCCCTCTCCTTCCTCCTCCTCATCTTCCTCCTTCTCCTGCTCCTGCTCCTTGTCCTCTGAGGAGGATCGGATTTCGCTTCACCTCCCACTTGGATTCCTGTTCATCTGGTGTTTGCCTAGTTAAGGACCTGCAGGTTGTTATAGAAACAATATTTTGGCTATAACAAATCAATCGGTGCGTGTGAACACAAACATACAGATCATTTATCAACTGCAAAATACCCTAAATTATGACCTTTCTAAAACCTATCAGAAGGGCGAGGGAATGCATAACGTAAATTAAACTTTGAAGGGTCAGCGATTTTTACTTTCACTATTCATCTTTCTTTCACCTTATAGGTTTAAGAACAAGAGTGCTGTGTAATTACATTTCAATGGGGTGCAGCGGTTCATTATTCTCTGCTATACCAATCTACTGCAACATTTCCAATGCAGTCAGGTACGTTTTAGCAGATATTAGTTGTATAAGACCATACTAGCTCTTTTGGACTGATAACATCTTTTAATGCAAAACAGTGCAGTTGTCTCAATTTTCAAAAGACGGCAACAGTTTTGTTTTGTTTTGTTTTGTTTTTTAAATCAATGTGCTTGTTTATATTTTATTATAAAAGTGATGAAGAGTGTTTTGTAGTTTCCTTTCAGTTATTATTAGGCTTTCTCATTTCCTGCTGGCTCTTTCAATCCCTGCTTTCCCTGCTGTCCACCCCACCCCATCCCCCCAGCCTTAAATTTTGTTTTTTGTGCTGGAGCCCACATTAGTGATGGAGATGGGCAGCTTCCAACTGAAAAATCTTGTGATGCCAATTATTCACATATGTGATGCAATGGCTAAGCAGCAGTCACTTCAGCTACAGCCTTCCAGCTGAGGATCCATAGGACTGCTTACAGAATTAGGGGCTCATGTTCCACCTCTGAGTCTAGAAGTGC
>NC_049198.1:24833420-24848420 GCF_009769625.2 Cygnus olor
GGCCTGTAAATCCACAAATGTAAAATAATATCTTATTTAGAACATACAGGTGTATGGAATATTTCTGCACAGGGCCAAATTCCCTTGTTTGCTAACATAAACACCCCCAGCATCTTTTAAGGAAATTGTTATGTGATCCACCCCCCCCCAAAAAAAAAAAAAATTGTTTAAAACTTCATTTAAAATAAAATAATTATTTTTTATTATTATTTATTTCAAACAAAGATGGTTGTTAAAGGCTTTACCCAAAGACTTCAAATTATATATTTTGCTAAGACCAGGACAAAATTCATTCACCTCCTCTCTTTGATGAACTGATGGATGGGCAAAGGGAGCTGTTGAATACTTTATTGTATTATTAAATGATGTGTTTGGAATTTCTAAATAATTTGTGTAATTCAATTTTACTGACACAAATTTTCATGAAAAGAAATTTGTATTTGCCTAATAAGATTCACAGAGACCAATTTTCAAATGTGCACATGGAAGTGACCACTTCAGAAGCGCATACATGCTTTCTTAATCAGTGAGCAAATCCAGCCCAGGGCAACTGGCTAGACTCGTCACAGGTACACAACATAGTAGTGTAGTAGTAGTAGTGAATACTCAGAAACTAACCATAGCCAACCAGGTAGCTCTTCAAAAAACTTTATCTCAGACAGATATTTATTGAATAGCTCAGTCTATGGCTTGTTAGTGGACAATCTGTGATCTGTATAAGAAATACATTTGTGTAGCCCTGCTTTTCAAGAGCAGAATGTAAACCTCAGAAAACATAGTATAGCCCTGTCACTATAGAGAGACAACATGGAGGGAACTTAGTAAATGGAGAAGTTTGTTTTTTGCCTTTAGTTTACTTCTTCCCGGCATTCAGAGAAATCCTGAAACACATATCTTCCTTAAAATAATAATAATAATAATAATAATAATAATAATAAAGTGTTCTCCTTTCTTGCTTTAGAGATCTAGGTCTTATCTTATAGAAAATACAGTAAGAATCAGTGAAAAATAAAGTCAGAAAATGGGAAGGGGTGAAAGTTTGGCAAATTGAAAAAATGGGGAGTAGTAATTTTTTAACTCTGTTTACAATTTTCATTTGCTTGCATCTAACTGCAATGGCACATTTGAGCAAGGCAAGGTTTATTTCATTCTGCTCAATTGATGTCCAAAGTCTCAAAACATTACATTTTTCTAAACATAGATTCCAAAACAAATCTTCCAGAAATGGCAGGAAAAAACAATTGTGAGCCTTCTGTTAATTCTAAGGCAGAAATACCTTCTGTATATATAAAGAGAGAGGGAAAAGGAGAAGTGCTGGAGGACAAACCCGACACAACCACTACAGATCACTTTGGACATCTCCGTTATCTCAGCTGATATTTGACACGAAGAGTGTTGCAGAATTAAAATTGCTTCTTTAGGAATTCTGCCTCATGTATTCTGCATACACACGTATGTTGTTAATTAAATTTCTAATTCACAAACCAGACCAGGTCAGTAGATATCTTAGAGTAAAATACAGAGAGTAAAATACAGAGAGGGGAAGGTTACTAAACTATTGAAAGAACCCATTTTTGAAGCCCCCGTGATGCTATCCTGTGTTTCTTCACATTCCTGAGTTCCCCATTCCTTCAGGATTCTCCATCCCAGAGGGTCTTTATTAAGCCCTAGTATTTTTCTCTGAGGAACATTGAGAAATTTTCTTCATCTGCTGGTGGTTTTGGACACACTAAATGAAGGTTCTTGAATTCAACCCTTGTCATACGCCATGGTCAGTGTTTTCTCTGTCTCCCTGAAGGTAAATGTTGTATATAATTTCTTTTTTTTTTTTTTTTCCCTTCACACATCTCATAGCCACCTCAAACTCTATATGAAATATTTGCCACTTTTTATACTAATATTTTTTTAGTTAATCTACCATCTTCAGTCTATCTTTCTGAAGATTTACAGAGCACATCTTGAAAGCAACGGAAGTAGTGTATTTAGATCCTTTTTATGTTGAAGCTCTAATACCTTTTCTTTCCAAAGCAGGTAATCACTAGTTGCACAAATTGTGCTATGCACCATTAGCCAGTTGTTTTCAATATAATCCTGTTGATTCCCACTCTGATATAACCCATCTTTCATCATATGTGTTCACCAGTAGACCTAGGACAATATATTGGTTGAATGAGGGCTTCTTCTCACAACAGGCTGCAGAACAGAGTCATTAAAGCCCAAAAGCTAGGGGTCTTAGTGTCAGGGTCAGCTTGTTACCTTTCACCTCTCTAGGAGGGAGCACCAAAAGCAAGAGGTTCTCACACTCTCTCCTCGTCTTGAAAAAGTGTGTTTCTGATGAGATCTTTATCTTACCTCTTCCTAAGTGAGAAGCTGAATAAAGAGGCAATAATGCTCCTAATGTTCCTTTTCACAAGTGCCTTCAAGTTAATAGTCATTTGATTCATCCTCTCCCTTCTCCTGTGGCTCAACCTGTGGCTCATTTTCCTCATCCTGGTGAGATCAGTCAAGCTTACGGGGAGATGATCTTACTCTAGAAGAAGGCAGTGGTTGGTTATCCTGTGGTCAGTGCAGATTGCTGACTGGGCTCTCCTCCTACGCCTTGTCCCTGATTTTCTTTTTGATCTTATCCCAGATAAAGTAAATGAAGCCTCCTCTTTAGAATGCACACCAGGACCTATAGATGGAAAGCACTATCTAAGAAGAAGGTATAAAAAGTAAAAAAAAAATAAAATAAAAAAATGAAAGCACAAACATGGAAAGCACATAAAATGGTATTCTGTGTTTTCCCTCTGCAGTAAAGCTCCCTGGAAACAAGCCAGTCTTTAGCTACACAGAGTATTCTATGGTATTAAAAAGTATAAAGGTTGAAATACTTCATTTGCAATTATACAACACACTTTCCTTAGTATGGCAGTGACATGTCCTCGTTAAATGAACCTCAAACAGCAAATGACAGTAGAAGATCTATAATTTTGGCCTCTTAAATACAACAGCAGAACAGATTATTTTATTCTAGAAAAAAAGAAAAGTAAATCTTTGGAGTAACTTTAGAAAGCTAATCTCTACTTTGTAAAAAATAATTTAAAAAAAAAAAAATGTAAAAATTAATCCAAGTACATAAAATCTTTCTGCTGCATTTGTCCTAAGATCATGTTTTTAGACACAAGGAAATAAGAAATTGTGATGCTACAGTAGCTTTGTGTCCTCATTATATTAAAATTAAATGTTATTTGGACCACTTGTGTTCCACTAAAGTGCTGTGTGTAAGAAAGTGTTCATGCTGATACAAACAAACAGTCCAGCATGGCTTTTCATGAAATTACAGTAGCTGATTTCATCAGTTGCTACACATGGCAGAGAGAGATAACTAATTAACAGAGAATTCCCTATGAAAACATAATTCTAAAACATTTTGGCTTCACCTTTCAGCAGATGGACTGCAAGAGATACTACAGGAAAATGAATCAAGCCAATTGAGTGTTGGGGCTCTTTTTTTTTTTCCACACCGCAGATATTCTTGTCATCATGCTAATAAATCTGAATAAAACCCAGCACTAATATGTTCAAAATAGTAGTCTAATAAAGTTTGGCTGCAGCGTCCACAGTGAAGCCTGATTTTTCAGAAGCACTGAGCATCGAGCAGTTTCCATTAATTCCCTTCCAGGGAAGGAGCCACACGGCGTGCAAATGAAGGTGGGTGGAGCTGCCACCACTTAGGCGTCTGGAGAAGAAGCCGAGGGAGCGAGTTCATTTAGGCCAATTGATCATATATCCAAACATTCACAGCCAAAAACTTTAGTGAGGAAAATAATCCTTTGTTCCTTCACCACCATTCATTTTCTATATTAAAAACACAAAGACAAGACATTGCCCAGATATGACACTAGAAACCAAGAGGGGTGCACTCATCCCCTGGTGCATGGTATGGGACAGGCAGTGCAGGTGCTATTTGCTCTGCTTTCCCGTGGAAGCAGCCTGCCCTGCCAAGACATGGGGAGATGTATGTTCTCCCCACTCCACCAGGATGTTGGGGACTCCACCTCTTTGGACACCAAGAGGAAAGACTCAGAGGGAGAGGGGTGGAAGATACAACCGTGTCCCCCTGTTCCCTCTCCCCATAAAATGGGAAGCTGAACAGTCATCTCTGATTTTCATTTGCATTCAGCAGAGCTCTTTTTTGGTGTTGAGAATAGCATGATAGAAAATCTTTGGAACTACAGCCATTTCACACTCTGTGCTACCCATGGTTTTCTAGAGAAAGGGTAGAGATCACAGGTGAGAGGCACCTGCGTGGTACTTACCTCTGACAGCTCTCAGACATGTCTAATTTAATTGGGACACACAAGAGAATGGCACATGCTACTCCTGGATAGATGCATTCAAAGGGATGAATTTAAAAAGACAGTAATTCTGCCTGCTGTGACCAGTCCCAAATAGCTTCTACATCTTAGACTGCCTCACATCTTCCCAAGCTTGCTGCTGGTTAACACCTGCTACAGGAGATTTCTTTCCCCAGACTTGGATACCGAAGATACAGACATAGAAAAAAACTGCTGTGACTTATTGAAGGCCCCTCTCTTCTCCTCTTCTGCAGACTCTTGGCACTCCCAGGTAGGCATGGGTTGCAGTTCTCTCACAAAGCACTCCCAGTGAAGATGTCCTGGGCAACACCTGGAGCACTCATGGGGGCTGAGGGTCAGGCAGAGATACGTCCTTTGGCAAGCAGTAATGAGATCCTTTCAAACCATCTGCAGATGTGTGGGAGGAGGCCCTAGAGGCTTAAAAGTCTCTCTGAGCCCATCATGAATTTGCAAGATATTCTTAAAGAACTTAGTCTCTGTTTCACTATTTACGGAATTGAGATTAGTGATGTTTACCTTTAGGACTGTTGGTTAGAAGTGAAAACTGCTCTGTATTATTAAATAACAGAAAGAGACTCAGGATTGTAAATACAACAGTTTGAGTTATCTAGCAAATCTTTAGAGAGAAATACTTCACTGAATGAAAGCTGTAATTGTCATGACATGTATATTTTATCCTACTGTGACCCCACACAAAGATATTCTGTTATTAGGTGAGGTTTTTAAAGGCCTGTGGAATATTTTTCTTCTTTCCTTCCAGCACAATAAAGAGAAAGACAAATAAGTGAATGGTGTATATGCATTTGTAAAGTTTAATATATTTAGCCTTTTACTTTTTTCTCAATTTCAACCTGATTCTGAAGCACTGAGATTTTCACAAATATTGTTTTTTGACAGTTACAGCATCAGTCATATTCCCTACAAATAGATAATCTTAACTATAGCTCAAGTTTAACATAATTTTTCACAGCTGGGATGAAGTATGCCTATGTGCATGGTGGAGGAGATTATTATAAATGTGCTACATGGACACTAGAGAGAAAATTCAAGAGAAAACATTGCTGTGTATTTTTTCTGATTTGAAGATATGGCATGTGCAACCTAAGTATTTTATGTCACGTATTATGGCCAGATTTCCCACTCTGTGTGGTTGCGCTGAACAGCTTTGAACAGCACAGAAGTACCGCAACATACTGGCCTATCAAAAGGAATTGGGAAGATGTTTGCAGGATGATGCAAAATAGCTACTAGCTCCACTGTCTCTTCATCCCTCGCTCCCTCAGTTTGTCAGGCTTCTCTTATAGTCTTCTGTCCTCTTCTGTCCAAGCCCCAGTGTCCTTTTCATTTCCAACACCTTCTTTTACCTATCTCTATCTTTTTCTATCCCATTTGTTTATTCAGTCAGATGCAGCATATGTCTAATTAAAGTAAGTACTTACACCCGAGGATAAATGTCTTCCAGCATTTTGTTTTAGTGCAAGTTCCTTCTTCAGCAGATAATGCTGTACAGTAACTTTTTTGGAGATGCCCAGGAAGACTCATCCTGGTGGGCTACTCTGTTCCATGTTTGCAGTAGAAATGGGGAGATGGAGCTTTGGTGTTTTCTGTGGACAGGTAATGAAATTGTATGAGCCCAGCTGTGGGCTTTGTGATTAGGAAAAGCATGGACAGAAGAGACTTGATGTGGCTCTTCATTTTCTTATTATACATATTTTTATTAGTTGCAACAGTTACATTATCGAATGGATTTACTTTGAAATCTCAGATAAAAATACATTTGCATGTAAGAGTAAGAGTAAGAGTATGAGTACAAGTAAGAGTAAGAATATGGAGGAGCCATACAGTATTTTTTTAAACATGACGGATGTGGAGTGCTTATTTAACTTAAAAAAGTAGTTCAGCTTCATCTTTGCTATTACAAGAAATAGTGCATCATAGCACTGGAAAGAGAAAAAGGCTTCTGACACAGATTAAGCATTTATCAACTTGAATAGCCAGCTTCTTAAGGTGGATTAGTTAAAGTTTGAGTGTTGGCTTGTTGCATGTCCTGTTCATAATACCTTTGTCCTTTTCCATTGGAGCTTTTTGGGGATGAGGTAAAAGAGAAAACATGTTGTGAGGTTATTTGTTTTTGATAAAGGATAATTGATTGTTTCTTGGCCTGCTTGCTTACTTGCTTTGTCTTAGACATTAAAATTTTAGTGTATGATGATATTATGTTGTGTCCAGTGGTAATCTAGTCATACAAGTGTATTTACTACTCACTTTCCCTCCAGCACCTGTAGTTCAGTACTACCAGAATGCTCCGTGTTTACAGTAGCCTTTGTATGTGAAATAGTATGAAGTGTTTAAGTGAGCTACTTGCTCAAGCCACCAGGGAAAAGCTTGTCTTTCCTCTTGGATCCCCCATCCTCTGTTCCCCAATTTGACTCTGAATTGAAGAATACTTCTGGAGGAGATTGCACTGTACCATCGTGTCTGTGCCACATACCCCCAGTATCACACCCCATACCAGGCTCTGCTTCCACGCAGAGCACCTCTGCAACCTGGGTTAGCCCTGAGGGGCAGAGTGAGAGCGAAAATAAACCTGCCAGCAGCTCTCACATTGAGTGCCAAATGGCCGTATTTGCACTTACATAAGGCTCATCTTCCTGTATTGTTGGAGATGAAGACGACTGTAACTTTAGATGGTGAATTTTAGCAGTATAACACTTCCTCCTAAACATTTATATCGCTCCTATGAGCTTTACCTGCTTGGTAATCTGCACAGGAGTTTACTTGTTAACAGTTCCCTAGAACTGTGCCTACATAAATAACAGGAGATGATACAGCAGCCACATGATGTTATTTTAAAAGCTTAGAAATAAAAATGTCATGGAAGAGGAAGCACCTTTTACTGATTTTAGACTCTCTTCCCCAGCTGTAACTGAAATAGGGCTTTTTTTTTTTTCTTTTTTTTTTTTGAGTTTATTTTCACACAGTTTAACAGGCTTCACTCCACCACTCTAGAAGCTTTCTGAAAGCTGAGGTCCTGGTCCAGCAAGGAAACATGCCTGGACATATGTGTTGTAGAAGGTCAGTTTTTCACCTATGAGCCATTGCAGCCAGAAGTTCAGAAGATCCAAATCAATCTTTAGCATCCCAGACTCACCGGTATGGCACTGTCCAAAGGCACTTGCCCTGCAGACTGGAGCACCTACGGATTTATTTTAAGAAATGCATTTCCAAGAAAATTAATTGGAGAGAGATGTAATGAGATGCTTCCAAGTACTGCTTCAAGGGAACAAAAAAACTCTGCCTCTCAACCCCCAAGGAAAATTAATCTGGCCATTCAGAAGCCTTGTGTGTCCTTAACACATCCTGCAACCAGCATCATTCTAGAGGGCTCATCTTTCTCTTCATTTATCCAAATCTTACTGGGTGTTGGGTGCAAGCATGGCATAGGTTTAGGACTTTGATACCAACAAGTCTGCTTTTGTTTGCATAAAGTTTGTAATTTATTCACAATTTCCTGCTTATCTGAAGATCCTGCTGGTATGCCTATTCTGTCCTGTGGGAATAAGTCCTCTGCTCCTCAAGCAACACATGTCCAGTCAGAGTATGTACATGAGTTTTTTGCCAAAAAGGGATGTATTTGAAAAGGAATAAAACATTGGGGGGTGGGGTGGGGCGGGGTGTCTAGGAGGGGAACTATCAAGTGAAAATAAAAACAGGAAGGAGTACCAAGAGAGAGGATGCAAGAGCTAAACAAAATGTAGAAAAAGGGAAAACAAGTCAGACTAAGCCTAGGGAATGTTTCAGGCACAGAAGGTGTCCCCAAAAGGGTTTTGTGTCAGGTGGGTCTTTCACTACAGTAAATATTTGAACTCAGAGCTTCAGCCCTTTCGTTCCCTCATCTTCATGCTCAGTAAATTCCCAGTTCATTCATAATCAGGTCTGCTACTCCCCATTCCCCAGTTTCACAAGCCCCAGTGAAGCAGAGGCATGGAAGAGTTCTGTGGTTTGATGGAAGAGTGACATCCAACAAATGTCCAATGGAAATGTGTGATGCACATGGCATCATCTTCAGCCCCCCACAGAACAAGGCCATGGGAAGCCAGTCCCAGGGCCCGCTCACAGGTGCATTTGCTTATTTCATGGCGATTCTGCCCCAAGCTCTGTGCAAATGGCTTGGGAAGCCAAACACAAATGCTGCGTGAAGGAAGATGAATTTATTTTGACCTTTACTGAAAATGTGCTGTGAAACAAAGCACTTAAGCATTTAGAGTCTGTTACATCTTCACATTACACACGTCCATGTTGATGGGGAAAGTGCTAACCAACCGAAGTTACAGTCAAGAGCTGGAGTGTGTAAAACCCTTCAGGGGAATATATTACATCCCCAGTTCTGGCTGTACAGCTTCTGGGAGCAGCTTTTCTCAGCCTGTGCAGCCTAAGCTCTGGAAACCGGGACTGAAGTAGATCCCTAGCTGGGGAGAGGGAGGAGGGCAGCTGCCCGGAGGCCTTCGGGTTTTTTCTACATCCTTGTACAGAAGGCAGCGGGAAGAAGGGCATCACCAGCTGGCGTGCTGCCTCTCCTGTCGGTGTCTTGGGAAGACAAATAAAGCCGGGACGCCCTCCCTTGAGCCTTCCCCTGCAGCCCTCGGGGCTGTTTCCCTCCCTCCCTCCCTCCCTCCCTTCCTTCCTTCCTTCCTTCCTTCCTTCCTTCCTTCCTTCCTTCCCTCCTTCCTTCCTTCCCTCCTTCCTTCCTTCCCTCCTTCCTTCCACCCTTCCACCCTTCCACCCTTCCTTCCTTCCTTCCTTCCTTCCTTCCACCCTTCCACCCTTCCACACTTCCTCCCTCCCTTCCTTCCTTCCTCCCTTCCTCCCTTCCTCCCTTCCTTCCTTCCTTTCCCCTCCGTGCTCAGGCTGCCTCCAGCCAGGATGTGGGCGCTGTGGGTGGAGACCTTCCCCACCGCCAAACGCCGGGCGTGATGAATGGGTGCTGGGCCGGCATCTTAAAATCCATGCTTTTGCTTCTCCTTAAACACTTTAAATTGACAGCGCCATAGATCAAACACTTTTACTGAACGGAGAAGCTTTGGCAATTTAATTTAGCCAAGTGCGCGCTCACCGCCCCCCAAAACCACCCCCAGCCCCCCAAACCCCGCCGCTGCTCCTGCCCTGGGGGCGGCCCGGCCGCAGCGCTGGGGGCTCGGCCCCCGGCCCCCGGCCCCCGGCGGCTCCTGCATCCCTCCCTTCCTCCCTCCCTCCCTTCCTCCCCTCCCTCGCCCCCTTCCCCCTCCCCTTCCTTCCCTTCCCTCCCCCGCCTCTCCTCCGGGTGGAGAAGTTGGCGCGCTGCCCACTCAGGCATTCAGCGTCAGCTCCTCAGGGATCAGCAAGCAAAGTCACAGTCTGCACAAACAGAGCTTTCAAATTCATAAAATTCATAGGATTTTTCACAAATGAATGAACACAATTTTCTACCAATTTCCTCATTATGCAAATATGCAAAATATCAAATTTAGGCCAATTAGGGTCCTCCACAGTCCCAAATTCACCCGTTTAAGCCATAATTGCAGAAACTATCAAATAATTACGGTCGCTAATTGGAAATATTTGTGACAGATACAACAAATTCTTGCACAAATTACATTTCATTCTAGGAACCACTGCGCGCCACTGAAATTTTATCGAAGTCTAATTTAACTTACATAATGAGTTGAATTGAGTACTTGTTATCAAATTTGAGCAATTCATAGCTCCGTAATGTGGAATGATCAAATAAATTAAAAGGGAATTTATTCAATATTTTGTTGCGATCCTTTTTTTCGAAACCATTGCTATTTTGTAGGGAATTTCCTTCTCCTGCTCCGGCTGCCCGAGGTGGGTGACATGTGTCATAAAAACCCCAGCAGCAGCCGGAGAAGCAGCAGCAGCCAAGTGTCCTGAGAGCTGACAGAAGATAAAGGGCAACATTTCCAGTTATAGCTTCTTCCCCCGCACCATCACTCTTCCTGCAGATAGTGGGAGAGGGATCGTAAAACGCACGCTCTTACTTTGAAAAATACCTTAGGCTTCTACACCATTGCATCTCTCCCTTTCCCCCCTTTTTCTTTCTTCCTCTCTTGCTATTTTTATTATTATTACTATTATTTTTAAGCTAACGCTTCCGGGTGAGAGAGGAGAGGAGACGAGCGCCCGGCGCTGTCGGGCCGTGCCGGGGGGCTCCGGCCGCCCCCCCCGCTGCCCCCGGGGAGGCCGGGAGGTGTGTTGTGGGTGGGCTCGCCCCCTCGGGCGTGCAGACGAGCACGCGTGAGAGCCGTCCCCGCAGTCCGGGCCGTCCCCGGAGCGCAGCCCCCGTGCGCGGCGGCGTGTGCGCGTCGCTTTGTGTGAGGCCGGGCGGTCAGGCAGCCGCTCCGGGGAGCCGGGGGGGCGCCGGGTGAAAGGGCGGCGGGAGATGCAAACTAATGCTATGCATTTGTGCACAATAACTGGGTATAACGTATAATTATTAAATGCATACTTCGGACTTGCGCGCAACACATTATATACAACCTATATTTATATCCATACCCCTTGAGTTACCCTCTAAGAAGAAGGTCAGCTCCCTGGACATGAACATTTATTTTTCTTTCTCACGGCACACACACACATGCCCACATTTTTTAACTGCCTGTGGCCTCGTTGGCGGATTATAAATGTCTCCTTCTCGCTGTGATTTGTTTAATCCGTGGAAATGGTGCTGGTCCTATGTAAACAAGCCAAGTGCGGAATGAAGGCAGTCACCCATGCGTGGCCAGCCTGCCTATTTGTCAGAAAACCTTCATAAATACTGAGCCGGGGCTGGGCAAGGATGTGATGTCTCCATTTTTGCCAGGAAAGGGCACGGGGAAGACAAAGCGAGGCAGAGCGCCGTGTAACCTTCCCGGGAGAGCGAGCGCGGCGCTCACCCGCCGCCCGCCGGGGACGGGGGACCGGGGCGCGGGGGGCAGCCGCCGACACCCGCACCGCGCCCGAGACGCCCCGGCCCCGCCGTGCCCCGCAAAGCCACGCACGCCGCGCCCCCCCCGCCCCGGCGCCCGGAGCATTTGGCTCTCAGGTTTTCCACTTTTTTTTTTTTTTTTTAATGTTACTGTAGGGCGAGAGCAGGTAGAAAGGTGACACCCGCTCCGTGCGCTTCGCTCCGGCTCCTAACCTCAGTTTTACGCCTTTCCCCGCAAGCCTCTGAAAGAAAACGGGCTTCTTCTTCTTTTTCTTCTTTTTTCCTTTTTTTTTTTTTTTTTTTTTCTTTTTTGGCGGGGGTGGGGGAGAGAGGGCTTATTTCTTTTTGTTAGCGCTTATTAATCGAAAATGTCGCTGTGATGGAGCAAAAGCCTAATTGTTTTCAAAGTCTGCCTTACTGCGTCGTTACGAGAACTTATTGTGTCCAGCGGGTTATTTATTTATTTATATTTTACTTCAGGAAAAGCGCCCGTGCGCCTCATCAGACACTTTATAACAAAAGCAGTAATTACCTCCTGTAATTATCATGCCCCTTATTTATAAAAAATGTGAGAAAATGTCGAGTATTAAAACGTGAAAGCAGCTATTAATCAAACCTTTACACCTTCTTTAACTCAGGCGTGATGGTGGGTGTTATCATAAATCTACTCTGATAGTAACACAAGAATAATGAGTTCAGTAATGATACCGATGATGATGATAATGATTTTAACCAACAAAGAATGGTGTAGATTTATTGCTAATAATGTGGTACAGGAACCTCTTCATTAAAATTACCTATATGTACTCCTCACTATTGAAAAGGAGATTACAAAGAGCAGTTTTCTGCATTACCGAGGCTCCGCGCCGCCGCGGGGGGTGCCCGAGGCCCTGACCCCGAGCCCGGCCGCGCCGCCGTGGGACGCGGGGACAGCCTCCGGGACAGTCCTGTCGGGACAGCCCTGTCGGGACAGAGTAGGGCCAGGCTGGGGGCTCTCGGCCACCACCTCCCCCGGCCAGGCCTGGAGACGGCGGGGCGAGCGGAGGCCGGAACCCACCGCCTTTCGCCCGCTGACTGGGGATGGGGTGGGGGACAAAATCTGTTTTTTGGGGACGCTCGGCCAAATCCTGCCCCCGCGACCCAAATCGGGCCCAGGTCGGGGGCACGCAGCCTGCCTCGAAACTCCGCTTCTGCGCAAAAAACAGCCCTCCTTCCTCTTCCCCACCAGCCCTCCTTCCGTCAAGTCGCGGCGCGTCCATGCCGACTTTCAAAGACTTTTGTGAGGCTCTCCCAAAACGCCTCTCCCACCTCCCTCACCCCGCCGACGGCCGTCGGAAGGGACGCCGTGGCCGTGATTTTAGCGCCCTGCTTCCGCTCGGTTTCTATTTAAAGAATTTTCTAATTCAAAACCGATAATAAAATTGATTCAGGTGAGATGCGCTTAATAAAATAGTGACATAATTACAGTTTGTACATAATAATACATCTGTGGTATTGTAACCTCGGCTATGAGTTATGAAATCAGTGTATAGGCCAATTAGCTACATAGGGTTTTTTTAACTAAGACACTATAAACACTGATTTTAAATGTCCTAATTAGTAACTTGCTCATTAATTAACTTTCTGATTAATTGTGTAGCAATCTAATTTGTAGATGAGGCACTTAAACAGTGATACCTTGTAACTCTTTCGTCCGTCTTTAAAATCCGCAATTAGGGCACAGTTTTGCGGCCGCTCGGCCTGCGGCTGGGAGGGCGCTGCCCCGCCGGGTCGGGGGGTGCCAGGGGGGCACCGCTCCCAATTTGGTCCCCCGGGGCGATGCCGCAGAGCGGACACCGGCAGATCCCGCGCTCATCAGCGCATCGCAGCGCCTGGACGTCCCCAAAGGGGGCCTGGGGTCTGTGTCCCGCACCCCACACCCTCCGCCCCCCGTCCCCGGTCTCCCCTCGTCCCTCGCAGGCTGGTAGGGGTTTGCTTGGGGGGCGGCTTCCCCTCTTCCCCAGCCCCCATGCCCGCTGGCATCTGATCTGCCAGGGGTGATTTAATACGCCGGACCGCGGGGTAATGGCAGGAGTAGATTTAAATCACGGCCTGGCCGCTATTGTAATACCCCGTGGCGGTGCCATTAGCATCAGAAAGCCAGGCGCTGTCATGAATTGCTGTTTTCCACCAGAGCCATTGTGGCCCGGGTTTGTCTCCGGTCCCAACCTGCAAAAGCCTTTAGCCCTTATGGCAGATCATTCTCTAAGTGAATAGAGATGAAGGCAGGGATATTAAGTGACTCTATAAAACATCCCGGACACAATTGTGTGATTGATGGAGGACAAAGTGGGAACAGCAGGACACGGGATCCTGGGAGAAGCAGCCCTGTCAGTGCGAGAAACCCATCTCTGGAAACAGCTTCTCCTGGTGGAGTTTGCAGTCTATTTGTATGAGTAATCAGCTGATACCCCTCTCTGTCAGCCGTGTTTACTCACTGATTTTCTCAACAAGACAACCATTGACACTGGATGGATGGGGCTAATCTGGCGCAGAACTGGCGGCTTTGCAGAGGCTACAGGTCGAAAATAGAGCGCCGTGCCAGCTTCACCTCGCCTAATCTAGCGGCTAATATTTATTAGAGCCAATTTAGACCGCGCTCCCGCAAAGAGCAAGGAAAGGCCCGGGTGCAATTAATAACACAAGCAACAACAATCGCCAGCCACATCCCCAAATGCAGAAAGCAAAGAAAACGGGGGGGGGGGGGGGGGGGGGGGGGGGGGGAACGTAGGCAGCCCGCCCCCAGAAAGAGGTCCGTGAGCTTCCAAAAAACAAACGGGGAAAGGAGAGAGCCGAGAGCCCCGCGAGCCCCCCCGCCCTCTCCCGCGGAGGGCTGCGCGCACCGCGGAATCAGCGCGGAGCCGGGAGGCGGCCCGGGGCCGTGCCCGTGTCCCTGTCTCTTGTCCGTGCCCGTGTCCCCGTCCCTGTCCGTGTCCCTGCCCGCCAGGCCCCGACCCCCTCTCTCCCGAGCCGGCGGCAGCTCCTTGCTAATTGCTCGGCTCCCTTCATGCACACATCTCCACTAATTTTCCATTTCTCATTCTGCGGGTAGCTGGGAGGCGGCTCGGGGAATACGGCACCTTCTCTTAGCTACCGCATGAATACAGTTTGTGGTGTCCATCAAGTCCTCCCTGTAAAGGTGGTTTGGTAAATTAGCAGCTTCGCTGTATAATCAGGCATGCGGCACAGAGGCCAGTGAGCTCTCCCGTTTAACCAGGTGAGATTTCATCATCTAATGGGCTGGGAGGTGTGACAGAGATGCTAAGTTAGCAATTAAACTTCACAAATATCATTCGATTGCAATTTTAGGTCAGAGCCAGGTTATTACTGGAGAGGGGAAAAAAAAAAAAAAAAGGAAAAAAAAAATCCAGAAATCGGAACAACGGGGAAACATCTAATCTTTTTAAACAAATGAAGTAACATGGCTCCAATTTTTAATCGTGGGTTTCTTAATCATTTTATTGTCTAGTAATATATTTCTAAGCGCGCATATCTATTAGCCCGCTTTATTTCCACACAGACAGAAGGACGTTCAGAAGCACATCCCACTAATACCTCTAAGGGGGTATAAGCATATTTATATTCCAAAGATAATCCACCGGATCATATTTTGATACCCTTCTAGCGTTGAACTAG